>NW_014638990.1:75204-283862 GCF_000747765.1 Moesziomyces antarcticus
CACCACCCACGGATACCGAGTGCCAATCATGCACACGCCTCTGCATCACCCCCATGATAAATGTTCGTGCAGCAGCGCGCGCTCGGAGCTTTCCGTACACCGCCACACGAGCGCATAGCAAAGGGACAAAGGCCCGCTGAGGGAGATCGCTGTATGCTGTGAGCAAGGGGTGAGGAATACATATATCCACGAGGGGTTGAAGGGGGTGTGCATATAGCTTTTCGAAGCCCGACCCGCAGGCTCATCGATTCCCGCCTGTCCAACCTCCGCCTCCCTTCATGACTTCGACCATGGCTTCCCCTACTCCACCATCCCCCACCAAGCCTTCGGTCCACTCTACTCCTCTCTCTTCACCACCCACGGATACCGAGTGCCAATCATGCACCCCTCGTCCATATGTCGATCGCATCCGATCGCCCTCTCACATCCTCCTCGCTATCCGTCTTCTCTTCACCGACTCACAACGGCAACGCGATCTGCTCACCAACTGGCTCCATGTCCCCATCGGTATTACTGCGCTGCTCGTGCTGGTATGGGCGATCAAGCTCGGCATGGACCGTGCACCCTTCCGCTTCCCCAGCCCCGTCATCGCCATGCTTCTCCTCTTTGCGCTGCTCCTCCTCGCCGACTATTTCTCCACCCGCTTCCTCGCGCGCAAGAACGGCAAGAAAGTGTTGCTCGCTCCACTGCTGGCGCTGCTCGAGGCGCCGTGTGACTTTTGCCTCCGCTACATGTCGGTCATGTTCACGCCGAGCTTCATCCTCATCCCCGCGCGCGAGATCATCGCCGCGCGCGAAATCGGCCTCATCACCGGCTGGTTCGCCGCCTCCCAGTTCGCCGCCCTTGCCTTCCCCGTCATCCTCCACAAGCTCGGCCGCTGGGCGATAGCCAGCGCCAAGCACCGACTCGCCAGCAAAAAGGTAGACGAAGAGGGAAGGAGAACGAGCGAGGCGACGCTCGTAGGGGTTCTGTCTCACACGCTGTCGGTGGGAGAAAAGCCAAGTTTGGCCAAGGGCTTAACGGGCGTGACTGCAGTCGTCACCGCTCCCGTAGCAGCAGTAGCAGCAGGGGTGGGAGATGCGGAGAGACAGTTGACGCACGTGCAGCTCGAGACTGCAAGGCAGCAGGGAGATCCGTATGCCATGTCGCATTCGCCCGTGCGCGAGCATCACTATCCCTCGCCGCGCTTGGGTCACGATCATCCTGGCTTTGCAAGAAGCAGGTCGCTCGCAAGACGCTTCGACCGAGGCGTATCGCAGTCCCCACACAGAAGGGGCAGGAGCGGAAGACCGCAGAGCGCGGGTAACGAGGCGGTGTCGCCCACGTTTGACGAGTGGATCTTTAGCGCACGACAGACCAGGATCCAACAGCGACAGCTTGAACCGCTCGAGCACGAAGCAGACACCGTCGTGCCTACGCTCGCACCTCCAACTCCAGCAAGGATGAGTGCGGATTGTAGCCCGGGAGCTACGCGCAGGCCCAGTCGCGCAGACAGCGAAATCACCGTCAGCAACGATAGCCCACCCAACCAGCACGACTCCAAGTCCAAGGCCGAGCAACCACAGCAGTCCCAATCTTCGGAGGAAGAGGAAGAAGAGGAAGAGGAAGAGGAGAAGATGGATGCAGTCGACCGACTCGTCGAGCGACTTTGGTCCAGCATCCCGTGGCTCGTGACTCTGACTATCGTCGTTGCGGGGCTCCCCGTCTTCTACCTGGTCAACATCTCGCTGCCGCTCTTTCTGGGCATCAACATCCTGACGTTCCTATTCAGCATCACCATCGTCCCGCCACGCATGCGTCGATTCGCACACCCCATCCTCACCACCTCGATCCTCACCGTCCTCATTCTCTGGGGCCTTGGCGCTGCACGGGGCTGGACGCTCCGCCGCACTCTCTCAACGTACTCGGTGGACGCAAAGTACACGGTGCTCTGGTCGACATCCGGCTACACCGGTCCCGTGATCGGAGCAGGCGACGTGCTCTTCTCCACCCTCGATGCCGGTATTGTATCGCTGGCGATTCCGATGTATCGATACCGTCGAGACCTCTGGCTTCACCTCGTCGACATGCTAGCTGTGCTAGTGCCCTGTTCGATGCTATCGGTCTTTGTCTGGCCTACAGTGGCCGGGGCTATTGGAATCGCCCCCGAACGCGCCCTCGCCTTTGCGAGCCGGTTCATGTCCACCCCGCTCGCGATCGAGCTATCCCTCACCATCGGCGCGGACGAAAGCATGACAGTGATTCTCGTCGTCGTTACCGGCATCGTGATTACGATCGTCAAGGATCCCTTCTTCCGACTTTTCGGTCTCGACCCCAAGAACGACGGAGACGCCGGAAGCAAGGACTATCTCACCATCGGTATCGCCATGGGTAGCACCGCCGGCGCTATTGGTGCTAGCAGTTTGATTTCGACTCCGAGATGCATGGCTATTGCATCGTTGAGTTTTGTGCTGTTCGGTGCGATATTGCTCATTTTGGCCGCCATCCCACCCGTAGTGGATACGCTCAGAGTGCTCGTCGGCGCAAGCATCCAATTCACCCCCGCATCCTCGTAGAGATACGAAACACTTGCATATAGATGAAATGTCCATGGTGACTACCAAAGCGCCACCAGCAGATGCGCAAACATTTCGGTGCGAAAGTTCGTTTGGTGCGGTGGTCAACACAACAGTCGTCGAGACGTGCTCGGTTCTTGTTCGAGCTGGTATGTTGGTCATGAGCCACTGCACTTGCTCAGCCAGGCTGATTTTGCGGTGCTGCATGTTGTCTAGCTGGTGCTCGGATATGAGACTACCGTCCTCAGGCCTCGGACAACGCCCATGAGAAAGTGCTGAACCATCTGAAAGACGTGAGCGTTAACCGTGATCACTCTGTGTGCGTCGTTGCACTGCACCGTATGCTTCGCTTTTCGCTCGCAAAATCTCTACTTTGGATCGACCTGTGTTGCTCTGCCACTTGCTCAAAGTCTCGTCCGCTTTGCACCATCCACCATCGTTTTGCTCATCGCCCAACAGGGTCCTTGCCTTGAGGAGAGGGATTGGGATGCAATCCAGGCCGCGTCGAAAACAAGCTGTCTGTTGGCCAAGCACGGCGTGATTTTAGCTGAGCAGTTCGTTGAAACAGTCTCCATGCGGATGCAACAGCGACGGACTAGTGGACCGACGATGTTGGTCTGCCATGTCGGTCTACATCCAGAGCTTCACGGTTGGAAGCGATGACTACTGTGTGCAACAACCCGCGTCAAGTAGCATCCGCCTTGTCACAACAACATTGCACGATAAAGCATCTCACACACCGCCTGCGACAGAGCCAGAGCCTCCGCGGTGCTAGGCTGCAGGCCACAAGAATTCGAGTTGGACTTAAGACGAAGCACAAAAGCCAGCCCCAAGCAGATCTTTCTATGATGGTCTGATATCAGAGGTCGGCACTACAACGCCGTTACCGCACTGTCTCCGCGCGACAAATCCTCTCACACGTTGCCTGCACACAGCAAGAACCTCGGCGTCAACGGCAACGGTGGAAAGCCACAAGCATCGGAAGGCGTTTTACTGGATCAAACGAACCATAAATGCGCGGTCTAGAGGAGAGCTTTGATTGCCAACGATCAGGAGCATGGCCTGTGTTCTGGCAAGAGCTTCCGCAGTGTCGATATCCTCGAAAGCCACAAGGATCGGGAGGCGGAAGTAAGCAAACACAAAAGCGCGGTCTCGAGCCGAATCTCCAACAGTCAATCTCGCCCATTGCCTGCCATGCAAAGATGGTGATCAATTTCACAACAACATGGAGTGGAGCCAGTCTTGGCATGACAACCCATCCCCTACGCTACCCACACCACAGCAAGATTCTCCGCCATGTCAACGGGAGCAGTGGAAAGCCACAAACATTGCGGTGGCGTATTGATTGATCAGCAAAACAAAAGAGCACCAATCTTCGGGGATCCTTCGGTAATGGGAACGACTAGGCCTGTCACGATCCGTCGCCATCCTCACGCATTGTCTGACGTCACCAAGTCAACCTTGGCGATGTCAGTGGGAGCGGTGGAAAGCCGCAAAATTGAGATGGGGTATCAGTCGAGTTGACCAAACACAGAATAGAATGCGCTCGTCTTCGGGAATGGGTACGATGAACCCGGTCACGAGAAAAGCCTCGAGCGTGGCTATGGCTTTCCTCCTCAGTACTGCGGGGTTGCGGTAGAGCAGCATGCGTCGCCATCGATGAAGTCTGTCACGAGGAACGGAAAGTCTCAAAAGTGGTAACGACTCTTCTTCGCAGCACGGCGGGTGGATGGCGTCGGGGCACGTTCCGTCGCCATCTCGCGCATTGCACCGCGTCACAGCAAGAAACTCTGCGATATCAATGGGAGCAGTGGCAAGCCCCACAAGCAAGGAGAAGCGAGAAGTCAAAGTAGATGGAGCGAATCACAGAAGCTTTGTCTTGGGAGATGGTAAAGATGAAGCCAAGCCTCGAACGTGACGACGACTCTCACGTCTCAGCCCTGTGGGGATGCCGTAGGGGCAGGATTTGTTGCCATCCCACGCAATGCCTGGCATCGAGACAAGAAGCTCCGCGGTGTCAATGGGAGCCGTGCCACAAGCATCGATTGGCGTAGAACACGATTGTTCGCCAACTCAATCGCCTGGTGTCACAGAGACCATCTTCGCAGGGTCACTAAGAGCAGTGCCACAAAGATGGATTGGGGGGTAAAAGTTGGATTAAACGAAACACAAAAGCATTAATCTTCGGGGACGGGGATGATGAAGCCGGTCACGAGGAAGGGCAGACCGTGTTTGCCCACCTCGACCTTAGCTCCGAATGTGACTACGACCATTCTCATCAGCACAGCGGGTGGATGGCGTCGAGGAACCTACCGTCGTCATATCACACATTGCCTGACGTCACAGAAACGACTTTGGCAGCATGGACCAGATAGCCAAGAGCATGGGGTGGCGTAAAAGTTGGATTAAACGAAACACAGAGGCATTAATCTTCGGGGATGGGGATGATGAAGCCGGTCACGAGGAAGGGCAGGCCGTGTTTGCTGACCTTTGCCTCGAACGTCACCACGACCCTTCTCCTCAGCACAGCGACTGAGCCGTCGGGGCAGGTTCCGTCGCCGAGCATTTCGCCGGTGCGAGGATCGAATGCGGGCCGATTGAACAGCAACAAGCTGCGATCGACCTCGAGGGTCACATTCTGCGTTGGGGGGGTGGGGAGGGTGCGTGTGGCTTCTTGGGCGTACTTGCCCCACATATTCACGCAGTCCGGTTCGGTCACGAGCTGGTAGTGACAGATCTGGCCGCCCTCGAATATCGTCTCGGGCAGTTGCATCAGTTTGCATGCATGCGAGTTGGCCGCGTAGATCTCACCCGTTCGACGGGTGACAATCATGGGGATCGGAATGGCTTCAAGAACGTTGGCTTGATACCACGCAAGAAGCTGGTAGAAGTTATCCTCGACTCCTATCAGCTCTTCCTCGGGTAAGCTGCGTGAGAGTGCCATGAGCTTCGGTCGAATCACTGCCAGGGACCGATCGACTTGTTCACAGCTCTCGCGTGAGTAGCGCGTGTGCATCCAGCGCGCAAGCTTGGCATAACCAAACGTGTACGAGTAGCTCGGTTTGCCTCCTCGCAGCGCCGAAGTCGTGGCCATCTCTTCCTGCAGCAAATGCCTCGGACGTAGTGGCAGCTTGAACCCAGCCTCGTCCACTTCGCATTCGTGCTCCTGCGTGCTACTGGCCGTCATAGACTGGGATCGCTTCAACCTGCCCACCTCGGCGCTGCGCGGACTCGCGGGTAGCTCGGCCGAGCTGGGTCGCAGCAGCGATTGCGCCTTGGGCAGGTTGGCCATGGCAGGCGTCATGAGCAGCGATGTTGGCATCTCGCCAAAGATGTCGCTCAGGTCCGCCGCGGCAGGGCCGGCCTCGAGCATGTGCTTCATCTTGGACTGCATGCGCGCGTCCATGGAGCGATTCCATGCATCCTCCTGCTCCTTTGCCGAGACGGGCTCATGCTTGGCAGGGCGGCGCTGCAGCTCCATCTTGGCGGGACTGAGCAGGCCCGAGATGGACATGGAGGGGCGAATGTCCGGATCGCGTGCGGTGGCTCCGGGCATGACGCCCATCATGTCGAACGGCTGACTCGTGCGCCAATCGCTGCCCGTGCGCGGACGCAGCGAGGACGCGGCGGACGAGGTGATGCTCTCGGCGTCCGAGTCGGACTCGGTCTCTGCCACAGCCTTGTTGCGGCGGCTGAGCGCGTGGTTGCGCGCCTCGCCGAACCTGCGCTTGGTGGGCGTCGAGGCGGCGATGTGGCTCGAGGCAGACGACGACGAGGTGGTGCCCGAGGTGGTGGCTGCACCTGCAGCGCTGGCGGGCTCGGCGTCGCGACAGAGATGCGAGATGCCACGCTTGACGCATCGCTTGCACGGACGAGCCTCTTCGCAGGGCATGTGGCTGCGCTTGCAAAACACGCAGGCCTTCTTGACCTTTTTGCGGCTCTCCTTGTGCGGTTGCGCCGGACCGGGAGCGCCCTCGGTGGCATCGGCAGGATCGGCACCATCGCGCTCGTGGTCGTCGTCGGGACCGGCAGCGGCGGAAGCTTTGGATGGCTCTGAAACGTTGTGCTCGAGCATGTACTTGAACTGCTTCTTGCGCTTCCTCGCGGCGGAGGTGGAGCCAACCGGCGCGCCGGCACCCGACGCGGTTGCAGACGATGTCGCAGCGCCATGGTTGGACGAGGAGGAGGAAGAGGAGATGGCAGCGCGAGAAGAGCTGGGAGCTGCGCCGTTGTGTGGATCCAGAGGCGTGTGCGCGTCGAGAGAGGCCGTGTCAGAGCGACGGCGAGCATACTGATGAGTGGCGGGCGGGTACCTGTGGAGGTGCGAGGGCGCGTCTCGTGCGGCGGTGTCGCTTGGGGGAGAATAGCGCGGCTCGGCACGGTGGAGATGGCGTGGTGAGGGCAATCCATGGCGGGAGTGTGCGCCGGAAGGCGGCGGTTCTTCGGAGCGATAACCGTGTTGAGGGTGGGGCTGGGAAGGGTAGAGATGCGAGTAGTGAAGTCTCGGGGAGTGGCGGTAGGACGCTTGGTGAGCTTGGGCATCGTGGGCTGAGTTGTGGCGCTGGTCGTAGCTGTCGTAGTGCGAGGAGTGCGATGCGTATCGGGTGGAGCGGTCGTCCGGGTGCTGCTGATGCCGGCGTGGATCTGGGTCGCGCGGGTCGTAGGAGCGATAGGGATGGTCTTGTGTGGGGGGAAGCGCCGATGACGAGGGATGCTCGGAGGCGTAGCGGCTCGTTGGCGGGTGGTGCTGGTGCTGACTGTGCGCATGTGCGTTCATGGCGACAGGCGAGCCGTCTTGAGCGGTACGTTGGCGTGGAGGGAGGCTGGGAGGGTAGTGTGAAGCATCGTAGTCCGGGTGGTTGTGAGCTAGGCCCGAAGGCTGMATGTGAGGAGGTCTGCGGCGGTCGAAAGCAGCAGCGTCGGCGGGATGAGGGTCTCTCATGGTGTGTTGGCGGTCGCGGTTGGCGTCGCGGTGAAAGGAGCTGACATTGTCTTTGTATGGATCGTGACCCGAATGTTGCATGCTGATGGAGAGCGAGGATGTGGTTGGGGGTGTGGATCAAGCCAGAAGACGCTTGTGCTGGATTGTTGGTGGTCGAACATGAACGCTCGCGCGATGGTGGTGCAGTGCGCAGGAGGGAGGGAGAGATAGAGGGGGCGGCGACGGAGCCAGTTGGGAAAGGCAAGGGCGAAGGCACACGAGTGGAAGTTTTGCAGTGCTTCCGCCTCGACGGCGTCTTGTCCGAGATCAAGGATCGCAGATTGTAGATGAAGCGAGCGAGCGTGTAGAGGAGTGAGGTATGGAAGCGGGGTGAAGATGCAGCGGGTCGAGGCGAGGGAGCGTTGGGTGACGGATGTTGATGAGTCGGAAAAGAAGGAGGAGGAGGAGGTTGCCGGGGTCGAGCGAGATGAGCGAATTCCGGAGGCGGAGTGCGAAGATTGGCGGTAAGGCACCAAGAGGATGTGCAGCGGGCAAACAGCCAGCGGGCACGACGACGACGACGGGGCAGCGGCAGCAGCAGCAGCGACTGAGACAAAAGCAGAGAAGCCCGACGAGAAGGACGGCGACGAGCACGGGCACAAGCCCGAGCACGAGGAGTAAAGCACGAGGAGGAGGATCGATTCGAGTCGGATGCAGGGCTGGGCCCCGAGCGCTGCTGACACGAGGACGAAGGGAGAAAGCGCAATGGCTGGGCGGTTTGATGCGAGAGTGACAGGATCTGGGTGGTGGTGGAAGAGGGCCGTATTTGGCGGTAAGGTACCTTGGCGTACTGTAGCGAGCTCGCGGGCGGGCGAGAGGGAAGCACAGCAGATTCGGGTGGGGGAAGGGGGGGATGCAGGAATGGAAGAGGAAGTGGAAGTGGAACAGCGGTTGCGAGTGGAGCGCACCCAGGATCTAGGCGAGGTGATGCAGCAACAGAAACAGAGGCGGCGAGATAGAGCTAGCGTAGTGTGGTGTTGCTTTTGCGTAGTGGAGCGTAGTGGAGCGTAGTGGAGCGCAGTGCAGCGCAGCGTAGCGCAGCGTAGCGCAGAGTATAGCGTGGCCGTTGGGAGCGGTGCCGAGGTGTTACTCTTGGACGCGTCTCGCTGCAGCCTCGGCGTCGGCGTCGGCATCGGTTGGCGAGACAGAGCGACTGAGCGCTTCAGCGACATGCAGAAGCGGCGCCGAATCGAGCCACGAGTTGGGCCAATTTGGCGGTCCAATTTGGCGCTGCCGATTTGGGTTGGGTTGGGCGGAGTGGGTGGCAGAGTGGGTGAGATTGCCCAGAAGCGCATCGGCTCGCACAGCCGCTCGCACCAAAATCACAACGCCATCACGTTCGGCACGTCAGAAAAGAGGGGGAAAAGGAAAAGAAAGGGGGAAAAAACGGACGGCGACCGGCACCCAGAGCAAAGGAAGACTCGCTTTGTCCGCTTCCGAGTCGACCGCACTCGGACCGACGCCGCCCAGAAATCAAATTAGAATAAAAAATTGATTCAGATACAGTAAAACACGCTGCAGCTGCTCGACTCGGTTCCCGGGAATCTCTTGTGCCGGGAAGCAGCTTTGGCCCGACTTGGACGGCAAAAGCGAGCTTTGCCCATTCGGTTGGTCCACAGCGCTTCATCGACGCTCGCCACGTCGCTCGCCACGACGCTCGCCAAGTCCGACTTGCCTCGAACGCCGAGCGAACGTCGGCATGTGTTTTCGAAATGAGTACAGTCGGATCGTGGGGCTCTACGCCGTGCGCCGTGCACCTGCACCGAGACTGCTCCGGTCCAGGGCATCGGAATTGCATCCGCCGCAACACCGCACAGCGGAGCGGCACGAGTCGGAGAAACGAGGCCGGCACGGTGCAGCGGAAGCCCACCTGGGCTGCAGCCTGCAGAGTACAGCTCTTTAAGTGGACTCGATGGGCGGCGCGCGTCATGCGGTGCATGGTGGAGCGCTTGGCGCATCGGCGCAGCGGCACAGCGGCACAGCGGGCCAGCGTCCGAAATCTCGAAAGTCACAGGAGTGAGTGGGATCAAGGCCAGCTCAGGCTCCGCTCCGCTTTCGCGACCTGCACGATGCCGGCCGATCTCTCCAAAATCTCGACCTCGACGGCGAATTCCGAAGCGCACGTCCCGCCCGCATCCGCCTTCGGCTGCTCGTAACGAGCCGCATTGTTCGCCCCTCTTTCCAGCCGTCCCGTCGGGTTGTGTATGCACGGCGGCGGCAGCAGCAGCAGCGTCGGGTGTGCGACGACGGATACGGCTGCACTGTGACCTTTGATGCACACTCCCATGCGAGCCAAGATGGTAAGGGGTGGCGGCAGGGTGGGGTGGCGTCGGTCAACAAACACTTCGCTTGGCGCTTTCCTATGCGTTGGCTGCATCAAAGGAGGAGCACATCAGCAGTTCGCCTCCCGTCGGGCTTCGACGTGGCAGCGCTTCGGCAAGGCCAAACCAGCAGCTGCACGCCCGGATATTCGAAGCGAGACCTGCAAACTACCGCTTGCTCGGTCGCCTCGCTCCTTTGTTTCTCGAGGTGCATGCGTCCGGAAAAACCCGGGTTCTCCGCCATGCCTTCACCATGCACGCTCGCTCGTTTCGATCATGCATTCCACGTCGGATATCAGACCGTTGGTCCAAAAACATCCCAGCTCCGACACCGATATCGCATCACAAACTTCGGCCTGTAAGCTGAGCAGCAGCAGCACCACCACCACCAGCGTCAGCAGCAGCAGCAAGTCTAGGTTCGATTTCGCGGTTTTTTCATGCGTCTTGGCATTCGTGCATGCCGCTGCAACCGCCTGCAACTGTGTGGGTCGGAGCCTCAATTTCGGTTTCGCCCGCCTTCCCAACCTCCTGGGTCAGCTCCTTTCTTTGTAGAGCTCGGGGCATTCATGCATGCAGCAGTGCATACGGAGATCACGGCAAGCCAAAGCGTGGGTGGGAGCATGCGAGCATTGAAACAAGGCCGAGTGCATGAAGCGGCGGGCGTGTCCGAAAACAAGCGAGTGAGTGATTGGCACGCAAAAGCGTCATGCCCGCCAGCCGACGTGGGCATGGGCATGCGAGGCGCAAAGCCGGACCACTCCCGAACGCTTGGAGAGGCCGACAGCCAAGCGGCATGCCCGACGCTAGCCGAGCAGGTTACGCCGCACTCTTTCAACTGCCAAACCCCTGCCGTCTGCGCTCAATCCACCCAATCGCGGAGCCGCAAGCCTGCCGAGCCTCCGACCTCCCTCACTCACTCTCTCTCTCTCTCTCTTTCGCTGGCACTCTTGCTTTCGCCCCGCATGAAGGCCTTTCTATCATGCGAGCTCTCTCTCTCTCTCTCTCTCTCGGGTCGCTCTGCATCGATGCCCGCGTGCAGTTGCAATCCGTCCCGTCCCAATCCAGTGCCGTCGGATGCTCCTCCGCCTTTTCTTTTTCTTTTCTTTTTCTTTTCATTCCCTTTTCATTCCCTCTACCCCAACATTCAATGCCATCCCGTGGCGCCGGCCCTTACAATGCCAGTACCACGGAACGGGCGAGAAGGCGCGCGGGTTCATGCGTTGCTCCGGCCTTTCCACGCGATCAACACGGGCAGATCACTCGGATCGCCTCTCTCCCTCTCTCTCCCTCCTTTTTTTTGGGCTCGGCAATCTCAACCCACTAACCCAGCCCAGCCGGTACTCAATCTCGTCTATCTCAGACAGCGCTTGCCGAGCCCCCTTGCTCCTTGGCTACGAAACAGGTTCTAGACCGGACCATCCGCGATGCTCGACTTCCTGAGTCAAACTGTAGTAGCTTTGGTGGGTCAAACTAGCTCTCTCTGGTGGGGAGGAACGAGCTTCATTCGTGCATGAGTGAGTGCGTGTGCCAAACTTTCGGACGGCACGGTCCCGAATCCCTTTGTTGTTCGATTTGTCTGTCGGAGACGGTCCGAGGAAGCCGTCCGATGCGCAGCTGCACGCAGAGCCTTCTACAGCCCGTGTTTTGGGAGGCGAACCTTTTGGAGCTTCCATGCAAGTTTTTGATTTCCCCCCCAGAGCAGCCTTTTTTGCACGAGAAACCAAAGCTGCGCGCTCTTATCCACCACAACCGGGCCATCCGAACTGCGTCGGAACACCAGGGCCTTGCATACGAGGCGGAGTTGCAATCGGCATGCAGCGGGCTGAAATGCCTCGTCCGACTAACGTGGGGGGGAAGAGGCGAGATTGTCCCGAAACTCGGTTCTGCATCACGCGTGGCTCCGACGCCGTTGCCGGACCGGTCAACCTGCGATTCGCTTTGCCATTGTTGCTCCCTCTTCCGACCCCTTGGCACGCACCTGAGATACGCAATGGCCAAGCCCGGTTTTTGCGATCCGCACCCACTTTATTCGCGATACGCACGTACAATGCAGTAGTGCCGAAGCAGCAGATCAAACTCCTCCAGCTCATCCAACCCCTCGAGCCGCGACAATCTATGCAGAGCAGCGTCAGTTCCAGATCCGCCCATCGTGCACCCGCACCGCTCCGCACCGAGATCTGGACGCACCTTTGTTTCTGACTCGCCGGCAGCGCGGTCCAGATTGCATACAGACTCGTGGCTTCCACTTGCGGCGTCTTGCATCCATCGCCGATCCATGCCGATACGAAGCGGCGGCTCTGCGCCGATATCGTCGCATACGCTTTCGCTCCAGCCATCTCCAACCCGCGTCGCTGTAGTCACAAGGCGTCAGTTGGTGAACATTTCTGGTCTCTAAGCGGCAGCAGCCTGGGCTTACCTCGAGATTGCCCAGCATCACCTCGCCGAACCTCGACGCTGACGAGGCGTCGGAATCGCTCGCCAGCGCAATGTCGTAGCTCACCGCCTCGATGCGCGCAAATCGCTCGCCGAGGTGCGCGAGCAGCCAGTCGGCGCGCGACGGCTCGATGTACGCCAGCACACACTCGAACAGCACCAGCGTAGGCAGGCTCGCGTCCAGCCCTCCGAACACGCTGTCTGCCTCGATCCGATCCGCCTCCGGCGTGTCCGGGTGGAGCAGACGCACGTCGGCAGCAAGCAGCGAGTATTTAGACGACCGAAGCACGCATCTGCCTTGCTCGTCGCGCTGCCTCGCGTCGGATGGAGGTGCGTCGAGAAGCGACTGGAGCACACTGCTCTTGCGGATGCATGCTAGCTTGTGCTGCACGTTTTCGGCAAAGTCCACCTCGATGTACTGCTGCAGCTGCCCCGCCAGTCGTGCATCCGACTATCCCGAGAGGCTACGTCAGCGACATACACTCGCGAAATTGATTCGGAAGCCTGTTGTCTGTGCTTACCATGATGCGCCAGTACCTGCTGTCGCTACCTGCGCCTATCGAGATGATCTGCTTCCTGCCCGTGCCGGCCATGAGGAACGTCTCGACGTGCTGGTCGATGGTGCTGCATCGCAGGAACGTGCCGATGTTGATGAGCGGCGACCTGCGCGCCGCTGAATCTTGCATCCCTCGCGCGCTCGACGCGCTTGCCGCTGCAAACTCCTGCGTGTACGGCTCGGGGGAAAGATAGCCCAGACGCAGCGCCGAGAGTCGCGAGAGCAGTGCGTCCGAGTCGGTGGCACGCACCGCATCGTCCGTCTGCACCGTCCTGCGCCCTCCATCCGCCTCGGAATGCTCGACAGCATTAGTTCTGACCATGCGCGAGCGCGGCACTCCTAGCGAGAGGCCGAGTGACCGCGGTGCGCCGAGCGATCCATGCGGTCGTGACGACGGCTGAGTGGGCGGTGTGGCTCGTAGCGATGGCGTGGGACCTGGTGCGCCGAATCGGGAGGTGCGTGGAGGTGGTCGACCCGCACCTGAGCGTGGTGGTTCGTCGTCTTCGGTAGCAAACGGATCGCGCAGCGGTGTGTTGGACGCCATGGCGACAGAGTGCGGCCCGCAGAGGTGGAAGAAGCATCGAGAGCCAAAAAAAGTCGAAGACCAACACTTTGCACTTTCACCTCGCGCCCACGTGAATCACCCAAAAGTGGAGGGCGCAGTCGCCCGATTTCTGGCCATCGGGACAGTGACGTCGCCTCCACTTCGGCACCGTGAAATGCCGGTTGCGAACACGTCGCCTTCCAACCCCTCTTCCGGCATCCACCTCTTTCGCTCCACTCCTTGTTCCCACCCTCCATCCACCTACGCTGCATCTAGATGAGTCGACCATCCACTCAACGGCGCTCGGCGCTGCCGCTCGGGCTGCAGCGTCACCACATCGTCTTCGTCGCGTACCTCAGCTCCATCGTGCTGCTCGGTACCGCGTACAGCATCGCGTACGGCACGCACATCAACAACCTCCGCCTCTCGTCGGGTGCCGACTCCCAATTCCCCTCTACGCTGCCCGGTGCTGCTGTGGCTCCGAGCATCCAGACTGGTGCGGATGGAAGTACGCAGCTTGGGCCGCTGCCGCCCACGATCGCACTGCCGCCGCACCACGCACTCAACTACTGGGCGAACCGCAAAAACATCGTCAACCGCATCTTTGTCAAGAAGGCGTGGCTCTGGACCACGGCTGCGTGGCTTGCGCAGCTGTTCTTCCTGCGTCTCGCCCCCGCCACCCCTCGACTCAAGAAGGACGAGGCTAGATCGGGGCAGGAGCAGGCGACGATTACGAGTCCGGTGTCAATCTCGGTGCTTCGCTACATTGTGGCGACGGGTGCATGGCTGCTGTTTGCCAACTGGTTCTTCGGTCCACCTTTGGCAGAGCGCATTTTGACCGCCACGGGCGCAGTGTGTGTGCCGGGCTCCAACGCAGGCTTGGGCAAGGTGGAGGAGATGTACTGCCGAACACGCACGCCGCTATCGTCCACAACCCACCCCGCGCTCTTTGCAAGCTCCGGAGCGGCCAAGTCGATCAGAGCAGCGTGGAGGGGCGGACACGATATCTCGGGCCATACATTCATCATGGTGCTCTCGTCGCTACTGCTGCTCGAAGATATCGCTCCCTACCTCGCTGCACTCGTCGCGAACTCTGCAGTCGGCAGGGCGGTGTTCGGGGATGCAAAGGTGGATCAGAGGGCTAGGGCGGTAGTGGGCGAGCAAAAGGCGAAGTTGGCAGTGGCGGCAAGTGTGGCACTGGTGGGGTTGTGGAGTTGGATGCTGCTGAATACCGCCATCTACTTCCACACGCCGCAGGAGAAAGTGTCGGGCCTCATCGTCGCTCTAGCCGCCTGGATGGTCCTTCCCAAATCCAACTAGAAACCCCCCTCACCCTCACGTAATCTTCATATGGAATACTTGGAATCGTTACATTCGGGTATGTGGTTATGACGAGCGGAGGGAGATCCAAAGAGCAGCAAGGCGGATGGTGCTAGCAGCCACGCCGGTCCAAGCTTCGACTGCGTCCTTGTCGATGCTGGGGGCGGCGGCTTCGTAGGCGAGGAAGATGGCTTCGGACCAGTTGGCCAGTTTGAGCCAAGAGTTGATGCGCACATTTCGACGCGCGGTCTTGAGGTCGCTTTCGGCGCGAACCAGTGCGCGCTCCGTCGAGCGTCTTAGCGAATCGACACTCGAATGCTGTCCTCTTGGATGCGGATGATCATCCGAAGCCGATGAAGAGGAGGATACATCGTCGATGTCAGTCGCATCCTGAAGGTCGCCGAGCATCTGGAGTTGTTTCTCCTGCGGGGCGGGGCGATGGGATCGGGTGGGGTTGCGTTTTCGTAGCGATAGGGCTTGGTTGCGGTCGATCGTTGTGCCGGCAAGATCGCTTGCCCAGCCAAGTTTATCGTTGGCGCGCGTGATGCGTCGATGTGCCGACCGCACATCTGCCCGCAGCGAGGCGCGCTCCAACCGCAGAGCCACCAAGCTCAGCATGACGCTACACAGCGAAAGCACGATTCCGATGTGCTCCACACCCCGACGTCGTCGACGCGAGAGGAACGGCAGGCCGAGACGCTGGATTCCCACGGCGCGCCAAAACATCCCTCCACCGCATAGGACCGCCGCAGTCTCGCATGCTTCCCCGATAGTGCCCACTGTATCAGCCGCCGCTTCGACGTGGGATACCGTCCAGACCCTCGACCAAACCCACCGCACCCGCTGTACAAACCCACCCACCGCCTGTCCGCTCTGCCTTGCAGGGGTGGGTGAGTGGTGTTGCTCCTCAAACACGTCGAACGACGGTTGTGTAGTCGGCCACGTGGGATTGTTGGTGTGGTCCGACGCTTTATCGCGCGGTTCTTCGCCCGTCAACTTCTCCTCGAGCTCCACCTGGCTCTGCTTTCGCGCAAGCTTGCGGTGCTGCCAATGCTCCATGGTCGCCTCTGTCGCTGCCGTGATCCAACGCGCGATCAGTACGATGCGGCGAAAGTTATCGATCCCCTCGGCGGTCGTATAGATCCTCTGCATCAACGCCACCCTGACTGGCTTGGGGAACGACAGCGCCAGCACCGCACCTGCCGGTCTCAGCATAGCGGCGCGGTACGACCGCGGCACAGGATGGTCGAGCGATGCATGCAGCAGCAACACCAGCGAGTGGCTCAACTGCAACACCTGCTCGCGACCCTCCCATGTCTTGAGCAGCTTGAGCAGCAGATTCCGTCGTCGACGCTGCAGCTTCGCTGCCGACGGTGGCAGCGTTGGCCACGATGCAGACAGACTCGTGGGGAGAAACGAACGCACGGCAGATTCGGATGGCACGCGCGAGTGCGGATGCGTAGCGAGACTCGTCGAATGCGAGTGACTGATGGTCAACACATCCCCTTCCTGTGCCTCGCCCAGCATCGTTGCGTCGTACTCGGCGCTCGCATCTGCCTCGTCGTCGGTGCGCTCGTGCGAATCGCGCAGATCAAACTCGTACGATGGCACGAACTCTTCCTCCTTGGGCTCCTTGGGTTCTTCGTCGTCCGATCCGTCGCTCGTGAGCGACGTGGGCACGAACGTCGTCACGGAGCTGAGCGATGCCATGTGTGGCGCATCGCTCGTATCGCCCGTGCTGAGCGAGTCGACCGACGGACTGTGTGCCATGCGACGCACGGGTGTCGACGACAGACCCCCGATCGTAATTCGCGGCAGAGCCGTAACAGGATCGGCATCGAGATGCGAGACGCGGCTGGAGGAGGCGGTGATGTAGCCCGCCGTGTCGGCCTCGCTGCGCAGCGACAACGACGACGCCGAGGCTGGCGGCGGACGCAGATGGTCTTCACCACCGTCGGTGGCGGGTGTGTGATTCGGCATGGCGCTTATTCCCACGCCTGTGTGCGGTTCGGGCGGCCAGGCAAGTGAGCAGGTGTAGGTGGTGCGGAGGTAAGCTGCCGAGGTTGTGTAGGCTCAGCGTGTTGTTCCGGCTTTTTGTAGGCCCGGAGTGCGCCGCGTCCCCAACGTCGCTTTTTGGGCCGCCGCGGCTCGCTTGTGGACCCTGATAGCCGCGCGTATCGCCAGAAACAAGTCTAAACGAGCGCGCTCGATCTAACAACTGGTCACATTTTTGGCTCATCTTCAACGGATCACCATGCAAACAGCAATCAACGATACACACACACACACACAAGGTCGTGAGTCGTGAGTGTTAAGCTTGGTTGCGAGTGGGTGGGATATAGTACAAGGGCTTGAGAATGGAGGGCAGATTGGAGAGGAGGCAAGCATCACCTCGAGCCGCCGGGACCGGCGCGCTTGGCGATTTCGTTCTTGACGAGCTGTTCGATGCGGCCCTTCTCCTTGTCCTCTGCCGACATGTAGCTCGCAGCCTTGGCGCGGCGGGCCTCCGCCTCCGCCTCGGTGCCCACCTTGTCGAGCAGCGTAAAGTGCTTGCGTGCCGACAGCGGCCTGCACGCCGACGCCACGATCTTGTCGCCCACCGAGAGCGAATTCTGCTCGTCGTGCACCAGGTACTTTTTGTGGCGGATGAACGGCTGCGCACGAGTCAAGGTCATCATCAGTATCAATGTCAGCGACGCATGGTTGGGCACTTTGGCCGCTGCCTCCAACTTACCTTGAGCAGCTTGGGGTGTATCAAGCGGCGCTCCACTGTGACCGTGACCGTCTTGGCCATCACGCCTGCCTTGGTCACGATGCCTTCGATCGTCTGGATCGCCATGACGGCTGTGTCCTCGTGCGTGGGAGTGTTTGTTGCAGTGACTGCGGATCGGAGAAGCACAGGCTGTGCTCGTGTACGTCTAGGTCGAAGCGACTGCAGAGGAGATCGACAGAGTCCGTCCGTGTGCTGAGTCGAATGTGCGTGACCGGTAGTATGTGACCGTGTGCTGACGAGCTATTGGATCCAGAGCAGCGTGCGTGCGAGCGAGCGGGCGAACGAGCAAAGATGAGGATGATGATGGAGTGAGGAGATGGCTACGAAGCTGCTAAGTCGATTTCCACAATTTGGCGCCAAGACGGCGAGAAGACGGCACTTTTCGGTGCTTAGTCATGCTTTGTCGTCTGACCATGCGGAGAAATTGGACCCTGAAAAGCGGCGCTCTGGCCTTCTCCTCGACCCATCCAAGCCAGCCAACTGTGTCAAACGCCTCTTCACCTCAGCCCACCATCCTTGCTGCGATCCTTACTTCGCACCATCGTTATGCTTGCCGTTGCCATGCCTGGCCCCGTCTGATCATCCGCAAAACACAGCGCCATGCTCGTCAAAACCCCCCTAGCCCCGCCAAAATGATCGACGAGCTCATCCACCACTGCATCAACGAGATCGGCCTGGATGGCGAGTCCGGCACCGAGATCGACCGCCTCACCTCCTTCATCCGCCAATTCCATACCGACCACTCATCTCGCTCTCAGCTCCCACACCAGCTTGTCGATGCCTCCTACCTCGCCTTCGTCTTTCGACAGCTCATCGCGCATCCGCACGTCAACGTCGGCCTCTTTGTAGCCGGCGTGCCCCAACGCGAGGGCGCAAGGAGCGGCATCACAAAGCGCAAGGCCTCGGCGCCCAACACGCCAACCACAAAGCGAGAGCCTCAGCATCAGCCTGTAGCTCCCGAGTATGACTGGGTCGATGTTTTGGACCCGTCGCTCGCCGAGCATCACGACCTCCCACGGCTCCAGAGCGCACACGGCGACCGTCTACGCCTCGTCTTGCAACCGGCCGCCATCAAGCGACAGCTTGTCGGTGCAGACGACATCTTCCTCCCGCCGTCAGCATACAATGTGCTCCAGATCATCTGCCGCTCTCGCGAAAAGCCCGTCCTCAGCACCGACATCGGATCCGCTATCCACACCGACCAGAAAACCGTCTACTACATCTGCAAACGCCTCACCGACCCCGGCCTCATCGTCAAGATCAAGGCACGCGAAACTGGCACCACGGCAAGCTACTTTGTTGCAGCTCGCTTTCAGGACGCCTGCGACCTCTTGATCCAGCAGCGCAACGCAGAGATCACCACCGACTCGCATCAGTCCGATATCGCATCAGGGCCTATGCTTCCTCTCTTCACAGATCTCGCCTCCTCTTCGCGCCTCCCTACACCTCAGATCGATCTTCCCGACGTCGACGCCGAGTCGGATCAGGAAGAAGCACATCCCGCATCCGGTCCTGTCATCACCGTCAAAGACGAAGAATCGCAAGCCATTCAGCTCATCGATTCCGACGGCCACGGCAATGCCCACGTCCCCATCCAGACGCTCGCTCCCACCTTCCAGCACGTCGACCCCGAAAAGGCTCGGCTGTGGATGAGCAGCAGGCCCGAGCTCGTGCGATTCCGCATCTATCTCCTCTGCAACTCCACCAACTCCAAGATCACAAAGCGCCACGGCCTCGTCCACCGCATCAACATCGCCTACAACCTCTCGCTCAAGAGGATGTTTATCAACGTCCTCGAGCACGCTATCGTAGACGGTTTCCTCGAGGTCGTCCAGCTGCTCATCGCCAGTACAGGCCGCACCTCCCGAGGCCTCCGCATGACCCACAAGGGCCTCGAAGAGATGGAAAACATGCTCCAGGGTGACTTTGACGATCCGGCTTCGCTCGAGGAGCAGCAACGCGCCCGCAAGCTCAACGCCGCCCTGCAGCAGGATCTCGACAGGTTCGAGTCGCGCCTGCCTCGCGAGCTCACTCTGGAGCGCTGGATGTATGAAGAGGTGGCGCGCGCCGGTCCTTCCGGTCGCACTGCCGCTCAGCTCATGGCAAAGCTCCACGCCACCGGCCACTTTACTCGCGTCATCGAACAGATCGTATTGCGCGCAGAGGACGCCGATGGCGAGCCATCCATGAACGACCTCCGCATCCGCACCTTCCATGAGCACAGCCTTCGCATACGCAGCTCAAAGCTTTTCAGTAATCACGCTTGGGTCCTCCAGTCTGCCAACGATGGCTATCTCGAGCAGCAAGACCGCGACCGCCTCGCACTCGCCGGCGGTCCGTCGTGCTTCCATCAACAGTCGACTGCCTGGGATGAACCGGCGCAGATCAATCAGCTTGTTGCCTCGTTCAGCCAGGAGATCGCCACTCCCGGTAAACGCCCGGATCCGCCCAGAAGAGGTCGTCCGCCGAAAAGGCGAGCTGATTCCGATCTGAACACGCCTCCCAAAAAGAAAGGCCGACCGCGAAAGAATCCAGCCCCGACCGGTGGTGCCGAGCCGAGCCCGCTTGCCGCCGACGCCAACGACGTAGCTACTTGCTCTTCACAAGCTACACCCCTACCAGCAGAGGGCACCGAGCAAGCGCCCGAGTTGTCCGACATGCCGATGGAGACGGCCACCGCTACCCTGGAAGCCGCTGAACCTGGCGCTGAGCCTTCGGACGCTTCTCGACCTCAGCTTGCCGTGCCAGACTCGCCAGCGGCGGGAGCAGCCAAGCGTCGGGAGCGGCGCCTTGCGCAGGAGCAGAGCGCACGTCAGCCCACTTCTCTCCTCGCTACGGCTCCCGTCGTAGGCCCGTCAGCAATGCAGACCGACGAGGCAGTCGAGGCAGCCAAGGCAACGCCCTCTGATGCTGTAGTCGCACCTCAGCACGAAGCAGCGCAAGACGGCCAGAAGGATGCACCCGACGATCATCCGAAGCCAGCGACATCGGCACCCGAAGCCGACCTTGGCAACGTCGCGGATCTGCTCTCGATTCCGACCAACCTCAAGACCGAAGCCGATTGGGGGCTTGTCGCCACTCCCGCTTCCAAGAGAGTGTTGAAGGCCGGATCGACACCGACCACCTCAGACCGTAAGAAGCGGACAAACCTGACACAGCTGCGCAGCGCACATGCTCTCGTCCAGTGCATCCGCGAGGCAGGCGGCGCGATGGATGCGCTCCTGATCCCCGAACAGCTGTCGAGCTTTGTAGAGCGGCACGGCTTCGCCTCGGAGGCGCAGCTCGTCAATCTGCGAGACAAGAAGGTCAGAGACAAGGCGATTGCAGCTGCGATGAACAACGATCTGCTCCGTCGCACCTACGTCCGCATCGATCGGCCCAGCGCCCCACACCCCCGACGCCAGATCATCTACCTCCCCGATCTGCCGCAGCAGACGCTGCATGCCTACTGCGACGCGGTCAAGACGGGGCGCCAGGGCTGGTTTGATACCAGGGCAACCATTTCGACTCTCACGACTGCGACCGACAGCGTCGAGGTTGGCTCGATGGATGCGCTCCATATTGTCAAGCCTTGGCACCAGTCGGATCCCATGCGGCTCACGGATCTGCCGGCCGACATGGCGCAGCTCGCGCCGCTTCGTCAGCCCTTCCGAGACGTCACGAGCGTGCACCGACAGCATCTCGGCTTCCTGGGCGGCGAAATGGTTCGGCTCAAGGCGTTCCATCACGCCTGCGCGCACTTCCTCCGCCTGCAATCGTCAATCTCCGAGACACCCGGTGCCAGGTTTGGCAATGGCGCCACACTGCCTCTCAGCTTCTTCTGGTCCGACGCGCCGTTGGATCTGTACCTCGGGCTAGTCGCAGTGCGGCATATGTCCGAGCCGATCGAGCAGATGGCGCTCGATCCCAACATGCGTCGTCTGCCGATGCATGCGCTGCCAAAGGAGCTCATAGCTGCCATCGGGCTCGCCAACGGCGTTCCGGTCGACGTCAAGATTGCACTCTACAGCCTCGCCGCCCAGCTCTCCGAACTTGGCGTGCTCGATATCCATCCAGCTTCCAACATTGCTCAAGAGCAGCTCGACTCCTCCAGCGGCGATCCCGTCTCGTTTGCAGTCTCCGTCGAGCCTCGGTCTCGGATCCCACGGTACAATTGGCTGGCAGAGGAAGCAGAGAAGCCGTTGGTCGAAGTGCTTGACGTAGGCCTGGATGCCGACAAGATCAATCTGTTCTGGGCCAGGATGCAGGCTTCTTGCCTCAGTCCAAGCAAAAGCAAGGCGCTCCTGGCCAACGACAGTGGCCAGGAAGGCACCGAGGGGGTTACTGAAGGTGCGGTCGTGCACGGCTTGAGGCCCGGAGACAACGTCGATCCGTTCAAGACGCTGCCGGAGGAGCTCATGTTTGCGCTCAAGGTGAACAAGTCGTGGCGGCCTTTCCACCAGCTTCGACCGTCGCAGACGAGGTTCTTCCGACGCATCGACGCGCAAGACTGTGCATCTGCATCGCAGGAGCACATTGACAGGCTGGCGTACGCCACGCTCGTGCCCCAGAGCGTGGTGCGCGCCGTGCTTGAGCATCGAGCTCGAGCGGCCCAGGAGCCCGACGATCCGGACGTTGCGCCGCATCAGAGCAGGCCGCGCTTCACCTGGCCGCTGCGGCTGTCTACGATCTCGCTCCCGACCAACGTGTACAGGCCGATCGCGGCCGCAGCCTCGGTCAGGCGCAAGAGGACGCAGGCGGAGCGCGAGAAGCAGGGCCGCATGACGACACTCGCCAAGGCGCGTCAGCTGCGCCAGCGTCGCGACGAGCAGTTCCAGGCGCTGCTGGACCAGGCATTCACCGAAGCACCGTCGGCACACGCGCTGCGGCCCAAGATCGAGACCGCGCTCGGCGTCATCCGCAAGAAGTTCGTGGCGGGCGATGTGCGCTTTGATGCGGATGCGGCGCAGAAGGCGATCCTGCGTGCCATCCGGTCCGCTACGGGTGTGCGACTGATGCCGGCCGCACGCGCTACGCCAGCCGCTCGGCAGCGACGTCGGGCGCGGCAGACGTCTTCGGATCACGAGGAGGACGCTGGCGAGGCGGACAACAAAGCGACGGGTGGCAGTGTGACGAGACGCGACCGGCGCGGGCGCCGCAACGTGGACCAAGTGAACTTCTGGACGCCTGCGCGCAAGGAGCTTCTGCGCGATGCGGCGGTGATCCTGCGCGTGCGCGACGAGGTGCGTGGGCGCTCGGACTGGACGGCGCTGCTGCAGGTGATCGAGCCCGAAGAGCGCACCAAGACGCGCAGCGTCATCATGGCGCAGTGGCGCAGCCAGTACCAGCGCATGCGCACGCTCTACGGCGAAGAGGCGTACCTCGCTGCGCTCGAGTCGCGATGGGTGCCCGTGTACCTCGCTGCGCGCCAGGAGGGGACGCTGCAGGACGTTGATTTCCCCTCGGCGACGAATTTCGATCTGGTCGCACAGATCGAGCTGCTGCGCAGCAGCATTGACAAGAACGAGGTGCAGCGCTCGCTGACCAAGCCGACGGCGCGGAATGCGCTCCCGGCGGTGCTGACCGAGGCGAGCGACTTCACTGCGAGCTGGAAGGAGGATCTCGTCGAGGAGCCGGTCGAGAGGAGGTTCGAGGCGTTCTTCAGCTCCGAGGTGGGTGTCACCAGTCGGCGCTTGGAGAAGCTTCTGGGCGCCGCGCTCGGTAGCGAGCAGGCCGATAGACCCACGCAGCGCGATGCGTCGATCGAGGAACTTATGGCCGAATCTGCGGTGCGCATCGTCGTCGCCACCTCGTCCGTCGAAACCGACGTCGACGCTGCGTCTGGGTCCGCGGAGCACGTGGTGGATGAAGCGGCCAAAGCCGACTTCTGCAGCTCGGTGGGCGACGCGCGCATCGAGGCGGCCATATCGCGCATGCTGGACGCCAAGCTGCTGCGCTCCGTGAGCGGCGACCCTACGATCCGGCGTCGGCCCGGGACGAACTTTGTGCTGGGCGACGAGATGCAAAAGCTGCAACCGGACGGTGGTGCGCGGTTCATTCTGGGTGCGGGGGATCTCGAGGCTTCGGTGACGCACCGCCGGTCGGCGTGGGAGGAGCTGTGCGCAGCTGAGGAGGGGATGTATGTGCAGCCGGTCGAGACGGACGGGGAGGCAGCGGCGATGATGGTGCTCATGGAGATGGGGGTCGTCGAGACGCGGGTGGAGACGGGAGCTTTCGAGGCGCTCCGGCAGAATGCGGCGTTCAACGCGCGCGTGCTCAATGATCAGGACCTCGAGAGCCTCATCCATGTGCGCGCCAAGGCAAACGCTATGGAAGTGCTAGAACGCGCGGTGTTGACGCTTCCACCCCTTCCGAGCGATAGCGTATTGGACTGGCTAGATAGCGCAGACTTGCGCACGGAGTGGACCGCACAGTGTGAGGGGGCACCTGACGTTGGCGCGTTGGCAAGGACGCTGCTGGCCGCCGGACCGGCGGGGTTGCCACTACCTGATGTGGCGCACACGACCGTCACGCGGCTGGTGGCGGGTCGGCGACCACTGGCGTTCTTGTCGCCACTCTCTTCACAGCCCATACTGGTAGCCAGCGTGTACGTGCACACCTACACACTGCACACACCGTCGCGCACGCTGCCGCACGCATGGACGACGCTGCACCGCACGCCGCACGCCACCTCGCGTCTCTGGCGGTCGCTCCTCGAACAGTGCCTGGCAACCGTGCGGCAGCGACCGGGGATATCCTTCGGCGCGCTTGCACGGCGGTTCGAGCCGCGGACGGGTGCACCTGCCGTCAGCGCCGCCGACGTATGGCTCGCCATCACCGCGCTGTGTGATGTCCAGGCCGTAGTTGCTCACGATCTCTCACTGCACGTCCATCCCACACGTCCACTCGCCGCATTCAAAGCCTGAGTCCAATGGCATGCAATTCGAATCACGTTACTGCGCTTCCGCCTCGGCAAGACTGAGTTGGATGGCGAGATCGATATCCTGTTGCAGCTGTGCATCTGCATCTCGCGCCTGCTCTTGGGGATGCAACGAGGCGGCTAGGAGCGACTGGGTCGGGGGAGGTGTCGCAGCGACAGCCGGTGACCTTGTCGTCCAGGCCGAGGGTCTTGTTGGCAGCGTTGGTCTTGACGCCGGACTAGCAGCACCAGTGTGTCTCTCTCCGAAGCGTGGTGAAGCAGATAGCGACGCGGGATTTGACGGCGGCATAGCTGGCCATTCGGGCGGACTGAGCGCGCCCATACTACTACCTACGCTCGAGACGATCGAGGCTTCGGCGGGGGTGGGTGAGGACCACCTCGCACTGCGCGGAACGTTGACCATGCGCACTTTGGAGTTGCTCCCCCATCGATCAGTGTTGGGCGTAGTGGCGCTCGACCCGGCTTGTGAGAGAATCGTCCATGCGCGAGAAGGTGGCGACCCCACTGCGGCCAGATACGGCGATGCATGTGGTGACGGCGAAGGCGAAGGCCGCAAATGCATCTCGTCGAGATCGACATCATCCACACCAAAATCCTCGTCGTCCAACATCCCCCACCTTCGCTCGGCTTCGGCTTCGGCTTCGGCTTTGGATTCGGCGAGTGCAATCTGCTCGAGCGCATCGGCCAGCTCCGGATCATCCACCACCTCTTCCGGAGCCTCGATCTTCTTTCGACTGCTCGAAGCAAACGACCCGGGTACATACCCACTGCCACCCATCACTTTCGCTTTACCTGACAATGTAGCCGCCTCTTGATCGCGCGACAGCATCAACGCATACTCAAGCGCCTCTTGCTCGCTCAACCCGTCCAGCTCGAATCCCTGCCTGTTGCGGATCTTGCTATACTCGGCCTGCCTCTCCTCGTGCTCGGCTTGCAGCTCGGCCTTGGACTCGCGCACGTCGCGCCTCATCTCCAACTGCGTCGCATACTTGCTCTCTCCCACCCTAGGCCTTCCACCCTTGCCCTTAGCTGCGTTTGCTGCTGCCGCCGCACGCTTGCTCAGCACCGGCTCTGCCCGAAATGCCAACACCTGGTGCCCGATACTCGCCACCAGACAGTCGTTGTCCGCAATGATCTGCGTCACGCGAAAGCGCGCCGCTTCCGAAGCCGTCATTTCGCCCGCTGCCAGCATGCGCGCCGGATGCCGCGTGGCTGTACGGTCATTGATCACGCGGATCAGATCACCCGCGAGCGAGTCGAACACCTTGATCGTGCCATCGCACGCGCCGACAAAGATGTGCAGCGGCGTAAGCTCGAGCGCGCTAATGGTTGTATGGTGAGCTTCCCATCCAATAGACGGCAGCAACTGCCGTTGGCCCCGGAAGCGCGGAGGGCTGTGGCCCTGCCACTCCTCCTGCGTCGTCTCGTCTATCAGCACGCCCGTGCTCTCCCAATCAAACAGGAAGAGCGAGCCGGCCTTGGTGCCTACGCAGACGTACTTTCGTTCGGCGTACTGTCCCGACCCGGCGTACGTGTCGAATGGGCTCGGTCCCAGCACGAGCGTCGGAGCCACGCTGGTCAGTGACGGCACCGCCATTTCGGGACGTGCGGCCGACAGCACGGGCGAGGCATAGACGCTCGTGGCAGGACTCTGGGCGGTGGAGGAGCGAACGTCGCGCTTGGGCAAGCGCGGCTCAAAGTCCGGCCGGATCGCCGTGATTTCGTCCATGACCGCCGCTCCGAGCACGGTCGTCTCGACATCCCGCGACGCATCGCGCGGGATGCGATGGCGGAGCAGCACCCGTGCGCCCGAATGATGCACCAAGATCTGACCCTCGTGCGCCTCCGACACGTCCTCCAGCCCCCTGGCGGTCGACAAAGGCGAGGCGTCGATAAAGATCGAGCTCACAGCAACCTCGCTGCTTGGTCCGAGCGGCACATCGACTACGGTGCGGCGCACGGCGTCTGACAGCCGGGAGAACTGTCGATTGGCCTCGAGCGTCTGTGGTTCGGGATTGCCGTTGCGGAGGTGCTCTGGATCCGAGGCCTCGGAAGGAATGCGCAGCAAGCCAGCGACGTCGATGTTGGTCCACACGAACAGCTTGCCCGCGGTGTTTCCGGCCGCGACGATGCCTGCCTTTGCGTCGTAGGCGAGCGCACAGATGGGCGCAGCGGCCGAAGCCGTCGTGGCGACAACCTCGGTCGTGGCAGGCTTGGTAGCCGATGAAGCTATCCAGAGCGGCCACGAGCGATTCGAAGTCCACATGCGCACTGTGCCGTCGAAGCCGGCCGTGACGAAGGTGGATGCGACGTCGCCAAGCGAGGCGATTGCCTGCCGGAGGCGTTCGGGGCTACGGCCTGGACCGTGCGCACCGTCGCTGTCGCTGGCAAACGGGATTGCGATGGCGGTGACCGGCCCGGCATGACAGGCTCGAGGCGTGAAGCGGATGCTCTTGATGGCGCCGCGTGGATTGGTCCCCTGCCTGGCCATGGTTGTCATGCCGACCTCGCCCGAGCGGAAGCCCCAGTAGATGTGGGATGCGTCGGAGCTCGTGTTGAGCGTGGTGACGTTTGGGCTGAACTCGACGTTGGGATTACCGTTTCCTGCACCGTTGGCGGTGCCTTCAGCATCGAGGTAGCCCTTTGTCACTTTGCCGGTCCAAGGATTGGAGCGTGAAGCGACGCCGTAGGTGTCCGTGGCCGAGATGAGGAGGCGGTGCTGTTTGGAGAGCGAGATCTTCTTGATGATGTCGATGCGTGGGGTGGAGAGCACGGTGGGAGTGCGCGACTTGCGCCACCGGCGCAGGAGATCGACGCGCTGCTGGAACTCATGCCGCCAAGAGGCGTCTGTGAGGCGTCGGAGCGCTGGCGTGGCAGATGCCTCCAAAGAGGCGGCGCGATTAGCCTGCGCAGCTTCAAGGCTGAAATAGGTGGCGAAGGCGGCTCTCCACGTGGAGTCGTCGCGAGCAACGAGGGCCCATGCGCGGCATACCGCGGCGGATCGACAGAGCGAGATGGGATCGAGGAAGGCAAAGATGCGCATGAGCAGCTCGGGCGCAAGCTCGGAGACGTCGGTAGCGACAGATGCAGCGCAATACGCGTCTGTACCTGTTCGAGCCTCGAGAAGCGCGTCTTGGGCCGCTTCGGGGTCGACGACGCGTACTATGGTCGATGCATCGGCGTCATCAGTGGTGTCCGTCTGCCTCTGCTTGCCCTTGTCGCGGGCGCGCTCGGGCGACGCCGTGTCTCCAGCAGGTCCATGCGGGTCGCTGGAATATGCTGGTTCGTATGCGAAAGCATGCTGTGCTGGTGTCGGTGTCGAGTGCGAGGCTGCTTGGTCGAGATGCGATTCGTGCTGGTTGTGAGGTGGTAGGGTCGGGTCAAGATACATAAAACGGGAGGTGGGGGTCGAGGATGGAGAGCTCGACAGCAAGTGCGTTGTTGTCGGAGTAGAGTCTTGAGCGTTGGTCGCAGTGGGTGTGGCGAGGCGCGTTGTGCTGAGCTATCGAGGATGTGATGGTGTTGGGCGGACAACGTTTCGAGATGTGGTCCAAGCCCGGCTAAACGACGCGTCGAGCAGCGCATGTGAATTCACACAACTGCAGCTCAGCCTCACCTTGCAGCTCGCCACGCACACCTCCGTGCGCAGTCGGGCCGTCAGCTCAGATCGTCGATCCCATACGCCCATCGGGCCGATCGGCCTCCCTCTGTCCGTCGTGCGTGTCTCAACAGGCCCCAAGCCTGTCTCTAGGCCGCATCACCCGTGGGCTTCTCGTATAAACGGCGTCCACACCAGCCAGCAATGGATGTTACTCGGAACGTATTGCTCAAGCCCGGCGTCGGTCGGTGCGACGCTGGAACCTCTGCCGTTCTTCTTGCGGCTCCTAAAGAAAATGAACGCCAAAAAGGTGGAGCTGAAAATGCGCCAGGGCTGGGCATCGCCCTCATCGGCCCACCGATCCCCCGATAGACATGCTCGAGAGCTCGGCCGAAGTCCAGACGTGTCGGGTCCGAGCATTCCCGCCTGGCCACTCATTCCGAGCGAGGTCAGGATCGGGCGCTCCGCCAGCCTGGCGCACGCAGTCTCCAGGCCAGTCGACGCCGATCTGTCGATGGCCAGACAGAAGAACGGCACACACGGACTGTGCACGCAGCCTTGCCCAGGCGAGCAGCGGCGGCGCCCGTGGTCGTCGCCGGCCGCTGACTCTCAAACACCATCGTCTCCTTGTCTCGATTTCATCACTACCGACGACAAATACATCTTACAAAATGGCTTCCCAGGACCTCCAGTGGCTTCTCGTGCGCAACAACTCGAGCTTCATCGTGAAGCAGAAGGGTCTCGGCCGCACCTTCTCGCGCGAGCCCCGCAACCTCGTCCAGCTGCACAGCTACAAGGTAAGATCACACCAACACCTACGCCATTCGACAGCCGACTCGAAGCGGCCTGCATCGAAAGCGATATCCGAAGGAGGTTTGCGACATCGCTGGATTGGGCCGTTTGCATGCATATCGAGGTCACGGACCAGCTCTTCTCGGCATGCACCAGCACTCGACTGTCCCGATCGATCATCCATCGCCGTTGCATCGCCATCGCATCGACATCGAGACGGATAGACTGACACCGACGTGATATCGACTGCATCTTTTGTGCTTACAGTACTCTGGTGTTGTCAACGCCAAGGCTGTCGGCATTGAGGCCACCAAGTCCGGCAAGGGCATCGTTCTGACCACCAAGAACTCCAAGAAGACCCCCTTCTCGATCAAGTCGACCAACAACGCCTCGACCATCAAGAAGGGCGGCTCGCGCCGTGCCGCCGGCGTCGTCTCCAACGTCGTCGCCAAGAAGGGCTACCGTGCCGACCTGACCAAGGGTAAGTTCGATATCCGCCCAACCCTTCCAGCATGCATCAGCGCCACACATCAGCCCACTGCAGCCAACCCGACCACACGGCGACAGAAGCGAGGCGACAGAGGCGAAAGAGGCTGGAGAGAGGACGGACAGAGGAGGAAGACGGACACCAATGCATCGCGCTAGAACCCACCGGATCCACAAACTCTCCTTGAAGGTTTGGGCGTAATAGCGATGCAAGATCGACGGCGTTCGGGCGGGGTGTGCGCATGCGCATCTCTCGTGGGGCCCTGTCGTCCCTGTCGGACGCAGCTTGGCTCACCAATGTTGCATCGCCCCGTCATAGGAGCGGTGCGACTGCCCGAAGTACAAACCTTCCTCCAGCCTCTTCTGCTGTCTACCAGCCCACACTCCCCTCGCTCGTTCGACCGCGACAGCCACGGTTGGCGACAGCGATGATGGTGCTGATGCGATGCTGTGGGAAGAGACCCGATCATGGTTCGGAGTGATACTGACGATTGTTTCATCTATTGTAGTTGCCGTTGTCCGCGCCTCGGCGCTCCTGCGCTCGCAGCGTGGCCGCAAGCAGCCCCCTGCCCGCAAGGTTCGTGGCTCGGGTGCCCGCAAGGTCGTCAAGATCGAGGAGCCCGTTGCCTAAACACCTCCTTTGCACCTCCCAAAACCGACTCGCCGACCGTTCTGTAGCCACATCGCAATGTGCTAGCCTTACATGACGTCGGATCATTTTTCGGCATTTCGTCCGATCGTATCGTGTGTGGAGATCAGACCGTGGGGTTAGATGATGGTAGATTGCCAAGCCAGTGATTGGGCGGGTAGTATCGGCGCTCACCGAGTATCGGAACTCGGAGAACCAAGTTCGGTGGGGAGGAGGTGAGATGCACGTGCAGGCGTCGCGCATGTGTTCCTCCCACTCCGCGCTGTTGAGTTGTGGGGGTAAGCGGTCACATGTATGAAACCGAGGCTGGCATTTTCCCCCAGCGACGACGCGCAAAGGTACTGAGTTGGGGATTTTGTGGAGTGCATCTTGGCCAAAGCGCTCGATAGACGGAGAGCGGGGCGATCGGATCGGAGCAAGGGCGCTTGTACATTCCAAGCCTCATTGCGATTGCTCGCTGCGAGGCCAACGACGGAAGTAATGGTGAGGAACGCGGTTAGCGGGGATTGAATGATTCGAAAAGAGCGCGCGCGAGGCGAGCCAGAGGGCGTGCAGATCTTGACATTTGCACCGCACGAGGCCGCCCGCATGCCCCTTCCCACGCAGCACCTCACATTCCTCATCTCAAACCCGCCACCTACCCTCCGCCCGTCGCTCCTGCATTGATCTTTCGCTCGGGAAGTCGAGATGGCCATCGGCGATGTCTATCGATTCCATTGTCCCGAAGCGCAAGTGGGATGATCGACGTCAGAATCCCCCCGTGCCGCCACGTCTCGGCAACAAGCTTGTCGAACTCAACGGGGGCATAGTGGGCTTCCCGTCGCCTCTCGTCTGGCTGCGCGAGCATAGGAATGCCCTGGATGATCTGTCGCCGCCCAATCAGCACCGAGACACGCCTTGTGTGAATCCAACGCTCGAGTCAGATCCCCCCCGTCCTAGACGCAATTCCGCCGCTTTGGTCTCTCACAATGTTTTTATTTCCCCTTCAAGGTCGGCTGTCGTCTCAGTAAGGCCCCCACGTTTCGCGCTATACGGTGGCTTGGTCATCGATAGTCACTCTCGCTTGGAGCGATTCGGGCATTGTCCACAATGTTGTAGCCTCCGCATATGGGATGTTCTTGACCGAAGCTCGATGGAATTTGGTCTGCGGCGTCCAGCAAGCGCTCAAGCAGGCAAGGTGCGGGGTGCGTGTGCATGATGCACGAGCTTGCTTGACGTGCAGCCGGGGGCGTTGGCGCGAGGAGGACGCGCGGATGTGCATCTCGTCGCTTAAGCAGAGAGGCGGCCTTGAAATTCTCCGTGGTGTTGGGAAAATAGCAAGGAAAACCCAGCCCAAACCTGCTGAGGGAGGCGGCAGGAAAAACGCGATGCGAATGCCTGGCGCTCGACGGCGCAGATGTGACAGCAAGGGCGGCCACGGCAGAGGGGCACAATGCATGGCTCTGGCTCGTAAAAATGCAAGCCTCCGCCAAGCAGTCTGCGTTCCTCGATGCTGCCAACCGCCCATCTCGAAGGCCTGACTGCACATCCGATGCGCTAATCGCTCGCCCTCCCCACATCGGTACCCTCAGCCCGTCCCGACGGGCTGCACACAGAAAATCCCTACCCATGCTTTGCCTCAGCTGCCCAACGGGATGTCCGTGCCAAAGCCTACGTCGCGCCGCTTGCAGCCGCGCACTCTTGGACGCCGCGTGCATGCTGCTGCCTCCGTGGCTGATGCACACGCCAGCTCCCGAATTAGGTTCAACAGCAATGTGCGCTACGTACCGGTGAGCTGCATCACTCGCTGTCTCCATCAGCACTGCACAAACCCACCTGGCTGCACGCCGCTTTTCATGGGCAGATGCTGCATCAACTCTGCACACTCTCATTCCTTGCCGCCGTTCGCAGCCAGCATGGCACATTTGCAGTTCCTTTCCGTGCCAGTCGGATGCGTAAACACGATTCCAGTGAGGCTTGGGTGCAGAGGCTTAGCGAGACTCGACGTGCCTGTCTCAAGCTCGTAGCTCCACTCGAGATGGCCGCCAAAACATGCGATCGAGCGCATCCGTCGCCTTGGCCGCATACGGTGCATCGCTTGTTTTGATGCGCTTGTTGTGGGCTCGAATCACAGGCACTTGGCCTCAGCATGCTTGGCGGCTAGGCTTTTTGATACCGTCTGTCTCGCGCGTTCGTTGCGTCGGATACTGCGATTGTGCCCGAACCATGGTGCGCCGTCCGAGTGTTTTGGATGCCACCACTCCTGCCTCTCGGTGAGACGTCGCAGTGCCTCGCAGCGTCGCTCTTCTCCCTCTCTTTCGCTGTACAGCCAGCGCTTCAAGCACGCTATACGCAGCTGTTCATACGAGCTGATCAGTGGCATCGAAAAGTATAAAGACAAAGACCAATGGCGTCTTCCTCCTCCTCTTTTCATCATCAATCCACTCATCCACTCCACTCCACTCCACTCTCTTCCACACTCTTCCACATTCTCTCTCTTTTTAGCTCTTCAGCTTTAAACCACTTCGCCTTCAAAATGCAGTTCAAGACCATCTTCGCCGCTGTTGCCACCTTCGCCGCCGTCGCCTCGGCCCTCCCCACTGGCAGCGAGCACAACGGCAACGGCCAGTGCGCCACCGGTGTCGCCCAGTGCTGTTCGCAGATCAAGCAGGGCCCCGCCGCCCAGGACGCCCTTGCCGGCCTTGGTCTCGCTTTCAACGAGGCTGTTGACGGTGTCATCGGCCTCGACTGCCAGCAGATCCCCCTCCTCATCGGTGTCGCCGTCCAGAACACCTGCAAGAACACCGCCGTCTGCTGCGAGGGCTCCGCTAACAACGGCCTCATCCAGACCTCGTGCACTCCCATCTCGATCAACTAAGCATCCTAGCTTGCATGGTCGCATTCACTGCACATCCTGGAGTCTCTCCTTTGAACAATCGCTTTTCCCTCGTTTGATCGTAACCTCCCTCTCTCTCTCATCGCATCCGATAATCCTACCTTCATCACCACACTTCTTGCTTCGTACCGTCTGTGCTTTCCCTTTTGAGCTTCATCTTCGCTTGTGCTTTTCACCTTGCAACCACTTTGCTTGATTCGACCGTTTCGCTCTGTTCACGATTCGCTCCGACTATGCATCGGCCCGACTAGACGTCGAATCAACCTTCGGTATCAAGCCCGACCTGCTGCTTACCTTACAGTACATGTCTGAGTATACATAGTCCTTCGATGCCGTCTCTCGTTGAACAGCAGCACACGCCAAGGCAAAATATCAGCCGTGTCACCATCAGTCGCAGCCAGTGAATCTGCACGCGATGCCCGTTCTTTCTTACGAGGATATGATTGTGCTTCTCGTGATCAACGACTCAGCACTATCTTTGGCATCGTAAGGATGCTCCGCCTTGATCTTCAGCGAAGGCTGGCAATGACCGCTGCGGTGTCTGTAGTGCAGGCCGAGAGGGAGCGTTCGGAGGGAGAGACGTCAGGCAGCGCGGGGGTCAAAAATGTTACGCCGCAATCCAATCCCAAATTGGGTTCGAAAATCGCGCGTCGTCACGTGCGGTCATCGCCAGTCGCAGGCCAAAGCTGGGCCTTCCTGGCTCTTCCGAAAGCGAGAGTCTGCTCCACACGGATCAGTGCAGCACTGGAATGCGGTCGCGATCATCGTCATCTCTCCCTCTCCATACCTCCATATCAAGCACGAGCCACAATGATTGCAGCCTCGGTAAGCACCCACCACCCCCCCGGCACGAACAAGCCCCACCGTAGGCATGCGTACTGAATGCTGTTGGAGTTCAAACAGGCACGAACGGCTTCGGCCAAGGTGGTAGCAGGCGTTTCGGTCATGGTCGCGGGCACTTCGATTGCCAAGCCCGTGTACAGCGAAGAAGCACCCTCGAGCTCGACCAAAGTAAGGAACCGACTCACTCGATCGAGCGCGAAGTGCATTTGCTGACAGACTTGTGTTGTGTAGCTTCCGATCTATCCGCTGCCGGATGCCAAGGTTGAGGTGGTGCCGGTGCAGACCGAGCTGGAGCGTCAGATTGGCTCTGCACGACGAGCCGTCTCCAGCGTGACTGCCGAGACGCGCGGATCGGTTCGATCGCTCGTAGACCGATGGATCTCTCTCGAGCGCTCCGTCGAGGGCGAGGTCAAGTCGCTCATCCCCGACACCGAACCGCTCACCCCGGGTCTGCTCTACGTCGGAGTCGCCACGCTGGCAGGAAGCATCTTTACCCGATACCGCGCCTTTCCCATTCGAATGCTCACGCCACCCCTCGCTGCCATCGTTGCGGTCAACACCACCAACCCGCAACTCGCCGCCAACCTCGGAGCGTACTACACCCAGACCGAACGAAAGTACCTCCCGGCGCTCACGGAGCAGCGACAAAAGTGGCAGGCCCAGGCAAGAGATCTGGTTAGCGGAGCCAAGGATGGATTCGAAAAGGTCAAGGAGAACACAGAGTCGTCGGTTAGGAAGGGGCTCGAGAGTGTAGAGAGCCAGACGGGGCTGAGGGTCAAGGATGTCGTCGCCGCAAAGGATGAGGCCAAGACGGCGATCAAGGACCAGATGAAGGCCGTCTAGACACGCACATGCCTGTGGGCGCAATCGCATTCCTGCCAAACTTTCAGTGGCTCCACGGCTTGCTTGTCTCAAACGCCGACCTGAGGTGTGCATGCACTCTGTACACGTGGACTTGGTTCGATCGCGACTGGGATTCAACGGTGCTATGCTGATAACGTGGACTGATACTGCTTCTCCAACTGCTTATTCCTCTCGACCGCCTCGTTGCGCTGCTGTTCTGTGGTGCGCAACTGCTCTTCTCGCTCGACGATGATCTCGGCGAGCTGAGCGATCTGTTTCCTCAACTGGCGATTTTCATCCTCGAGATCCTCGACCGTATCCTGGGCTACGGCGAGCTTGGTTCTCAAGGCGCCGGCTTCTTGCAGCTGGTCTCGCCATGCCTTTTCCAAGCGTAGGCCGGTGTCGCGCAGCTTGGCGGGGTCCGATTCGGTCTTGAGCACATGCCGCGTGTCGGCGCACGAGACCATGAGCTGGGCGAGCTTCTCCTCGTCGATCCGAGTGCGTGCGAGTCTCACGGGCGCCTCTTCCGGCAATGAAGTCTCGGGCGTCGAACGACCGAGGAGGTTGCTGAAGAGTGAGAGGGTGCTTGAGGCAGTGGGATCGGACGCGACGAAGGAGGATGTGGATGAGTACGACGACGCAGTGGATGTGCGTATGGGTAGGGGTGAGGGCGTTCGCAGGAACCCCCACAACCCCCCTGCTCGCGGTGAAGTGCCTTCCGAGCTCCCAGCATCTGTCTCATCGGCCTTGGGCGGGATGGGTTGGGGTGAAGACTCGGGTGTGTCGATAGTAACGCTGATCGCGGGCGCACTCGAAGGCTCGCTTCGCTGTGGACTAGACAACCACGACCTCAGATCCTGCCCCGCCTCTGGCTTCGACTTCGCATCGTCGCGGCCGATATCCAGCTGGAGATCGTGCATCAACCACGACAGTGCCGACAACGCTCTGCTCATCGACCCAGACTCGGAATCGGACTCGTCCTCCGCGTCGACTGCACCCAGTCGGCTTCGCAGTCTCTCGCCCGAGCCAATTGCTCCCCGTCTCCGCAGCCCGAGCCCGGATAGTGACGAGGCTGAAGAGATGGAAGAGGCGCCCGTTGGCTGGTGGTCCGTCCATCGGCTCNCCTCAGATCCTGCCCCGCCTCTGGCTTCGACTTCGCATCGTCGCGGCCGATATCCAGCTGGAGATCGTGCATCAACCCCCGGACCGAGTCGAACAATCCCGCTGCCTCGATACGATGCAACGTCCCGGGACTGTCGTCGATCATCTCCTGATGACTCTTGGAGATTCCCATCGGAATCGCGGAGAGTGAGCTTCGCTTGCGTCCGTGCTCGGTCAAGTCGTGCGTGAATACCGCATCGTGCGTATAGGCGCGTCCAAGCTCTCCATCGGCCAGCGACGTAGCGACCGACGACGGCGACGATTCGGTCGAATCATCAAGGTTTGTGTGGGGAGGCGACTTGGAATCGACCGAGTTGCGAAAGCGACTCTTTGGCGGCATGGTTGGCGTACAACTCGCCGATGCCGTGGAGATGGTGGAGGAGCGTCTCTTGTCCGCAATCCTCAGCGGTGCCACGACGGATACTGTGTGGCTGGTGCTGGAGCGTTGGGCGAGCTGGGGCATTGATGACGATGCAACCATACCGGGAAGTGGTGGCGCATCGAATCGAGTCGGACGCGCTTCGCCGACCATGGATCGTCGACGCGAACGCTGTGGCAGCGCCGGCTTGGCACCACCGGACCCCGAAGTCGTCGATCCTGCCATGAACGTCGATCCACCCATGAGTTCTATCTTTAGCTTTGACCGTCGTCGTTGAATGAGAGCGCAAGAGAGAGGCAAGCGGCTAGCGGCAACTTGAAGCTGCTACGTGGGGTGCAGCGCCGTACTTCGCTTAGCACGCGAGGCTCGCGGTTTCGGATCGCCGCGCTGGGCCCTGATAAGCGGCGACTTTCGGTGCACCTCAAAGGCGATTCCAATCGTGTCGAGCAGCTCTGGGCCACGGTCGCACACGATGTCGGGATGAAGATGGTGGTGACGAGCAATGGCGAGTACCAAACCAAGGTGGGGGTTGACGTGCAACCGGACAGCTTAGCTCGATACCGAGCCTCGAAAGAGAAAAAAGAAGGCGTCAGGGCAGGCGGGGAGTGGATGAGTGCGGCGACACGCAATGCGGGGACGCAGGGGCCCGACCGACCAGACGGCACTTCAGGCGCCCGGGCGCGAGTGTTTGGTGCGGAGCGGGACGCTAAATTGGCGGAGCTGGCGGCACGAAACTATGTCACGGCAAGGTGTGCTGGCGTGGTGCGCGTGTGTATCGGCAACGAGAGCTGTCAGGGTCCTTTTGCTCGTGCATGTGTCTGCCCTCCCACCTTGCTACCCACTCACCCAGCCCGCAACTGGCTCGCACACCTCGCCGCCACAATAGAACGTGCACGCCACACTGCGTCATGCCCTTTGGCTCTGTGGGCGGACTTTTGCGCGTGGGCTGTAACAAACCGGTGGTGCGGCTCTCAATATAATCTCCCCGCCAGGCGGGAGAGTTTCAGAGGTGTCTCAGATGCGCCTGTCAAAAGTCGATCCCGTCGAGCGGGTAAAGCGCCCGGCGCGCGCAATCTCCGTTGGGCGTGGGGGCGGAATTGAGCATGTTAGACCTCGAATTTAGTCGTGCTGCAGTTTCAGCTGCCGAAGCGTTCGGCGGCTAGGGCTTTGAGCATGTCCATGGTCTTTGCGTCCTTTTCGCGCAGTGCCGAGACCTTTTCGTCCATGTCGGCCCTGCGTTCTTCGGCGCGCTGTTGTCGTTGCTGTTCGCGCCGGCTCGGACCGCGACTGCCGCCGTCTCGGCTCGCACGTTGTTGCGGCTTGGGATCGTCGTAGAGCTCTCGGTCGTCCATCTCGATCCCATCGTCCGCCGCACGACGTTCGGCAAAGTCGCGATGGGCTGCACTACGTTCGCGCTTCTTCTCCAGCATCCTCTCGCGGCCAGTTGCCCGGCCATGCAGCGAGTCGTCTTCGTCCTGGCGTTGGTGTCGGTCTCGCTGGCGTGCTTGGCTGCGTGCCACACGCTCCATGTCTGCCGCATGTTCGCGGTCCAGCTGCGCATCTGCACTGCTCTTGCCCGCGCCCGAACGTGAGGCCCATCCAGAATCGCGTGCTGGAGCCGGTTCGGCCTCCTCCTGTGTACGGCGCCGGACGCGGCGTTCGGCGTCTCGAGCCTCTACAGCGCCGCGCGTCGAGCTGTTGGTCAAGGTGTCCACACTGTCCCTCACCATGGCGAGCTGTTCCTGCTCCGCCGCCGTGTACGTCGGCTTGCTGGTGAATCCCCATCGGTGCCGAGTCTGGCTGGACGAGCCCGCGGAAGTGGCGGCGCTACGGATGGTGCCCTTGTAGTAGTCGTCCGGCAGACGACCGTCGTTCCAGCGGCGTATGAACTTTTCGAAATACCGGCGTGCTTCGCGGCTCGAGATCTCGTCGAGGTACTTGCGCTTCGTGTCCGCCAGCCACGCCTTGAACTCGGCCGATCGCACGTAGTAGTCGTCCTCGCCAATCTCGCCCACGCCGTAGCGCAGGAGCGTCGCGTGAGGACCGGAGCGCGAGTCGGCGCCGGGTGAGCGAGATCGTGACCGTTCGCGCGGCATCTTGCTTGCTCCACCTGCGGATGTCGTGCGGAGTGAGTTGGTGGAAGCTGCTCAACGTTACCATCGCTGCATTTCTCCTCCACACCTCCACCACAATGCGCGCTCCGAGTGCCGAGAAATCCAACGCCCAACCGCCCTCCGACGCTGCTCTTTCTCACCATCCCAGAGGCGAAAAAGTCCATAAAGGCCAAAAAAAGCCAAAAATACAAAAAAGCCAAATAAAAAAAAGAACTGCAGCACCTAGGATTCCCGCGTGGTCCCCCACCGCAGTACTGACTAGGCGATACCTTGCTTAACTTCGCAGATCGGACGGGATGCGGTGCTTTCAAGGTTCTATGGCCGCAGATGTCTACGTTCCTGCGGAAGCATACTATATTCGGTTAAGTTAGTCCCGATGGTGCTTTTGTTGAAGGAGACCAACATCCGCCCAAAGTTTTGTCTCTCTTGAGATCCAATGTAGGCGTGTGCGAGCTGTCAACGATTCTGCCCCTTCGATCGACGCTGATACGATTGGGCGCAGCTGTCAAGGCGAGTGTGCAGCATTCAAGTCTACAAGTGCACTCAAGGTGGACCGATTCGAGAGATGGCAAGGTCATCAGGGATCTGTCTTGCGAGCTGCTCATTGTCCGCCTCCGCTTTGGCAGTTGCAGTCGAGACTGTACAACATGGGCCGTCGTGGGCGAAGAATAACTTGGCACCATCAGGGTCGGGGGGGTTCAATTGGACAACGTAAAGGAATGCATACACGCCACAACATGCTCTTAGCTCCATCGCTATGCACGCTGCCTTGATGCAACACTGGGCTCCGGTCATCTTACCCCGTCCCAGCAAAGAGCGCTAGTATCGCTCAGACGCACTCCAGAGAAGAAAGATGCAGGCGCTGTTATGAACTACACCACTACAGCAGGTGCGACTTGGAATCGTACCCCGCACGAGCAGTGACACGCTTGCGAGCCACGTCACCACGCGAACTAACTGGGCACTCACACCACGTCACGCTCTGGAGACACATGGCTGTGGAATCAAGGCTACATCGAATTCCACTTTCGCTTCATCCCGGCCGGAGGGACCTACCTCCTCGCGGCGGAATTCTCCCTATCCTTGCGCGCGATGCCACTGGTCGCCGCCGCCGTCGCCGCCGCCGCGGCCACCTTGTGCTGGTGCTTCCTCCTCGCCTGGGCCCCCTCGTCCTCCACACCCTCGCGCCAGTCGTGCTCATCGTCGTCGAGCTCCGACAGCCGCGCGAGCTCGTCCAGCGTCGCCTCGCTAATCACCGAGCCCTCCCCATCCACATCGTGCGACGATCCCTTGTCCGCGTCAAGAGGGAGCGTGATGTCGGTGCCGAGCTGGGCGGCGCGGCGGAGGTACTCCTGCACCAGCGCATGCGTGTCCGTCTGTTGGTGGTGCGCATCAAACGCAGCATGTCCCACAGACCACGGCGAGCTGGCTGACGAGCACTGCATGCTCACGCTGCTGTCAAACTGCGCCGACGACGAGGCACGGCTCGAATTCGACAGCCTCCGCGCGCCCGGCCCTTGTTGGACCGACAGCGTGGCCATGCGTGACTCGAGCTCGGCCGGCAGCACTGCATGGTCGAACGATACCGACGTAGGAGTCACACTGGACGGCGCCAAGCCCGTCGACCCCGCACTCGGGCCAGCAGGCTGGGTGCGATGTCCGTTCGCCAACGCCGCGGCGCGCGGGAGCGACTTGGACCGATTGAGCGTCTCGCTGAACGAGCGCGACGTCTTGCCGCGCGGTGTGCTGCCGAGATCGTCGCGCGTCGACGCGGGCGCGGGCGCACCGAAGCTAATCTCGGCGCCGTACGCAAATGCCTCCTGCGCACCGCTGCCATTCGCCGCCGCAAAGCCGGTGGGCACGGCGTGCTTGAACGACGGCGACGTGCGCGCCGAAGCATGCCCGATGCTCGCGCGCGAAAAGTCGAGCGGCGCATATCCACCCGAATCGCTCTGCGCCGAGCTGAACGCCGCAGCTCCCTCTGCATGCGTGCTGCCCGCGCCAAAGCGAGGCTGCGGCTTGGGGCTCAGCCCATGCGTGCGCGAGAGCGGCGCAAGCATCGCAGCCGTAGGCGGGTAGGCGACGCCCTGGCTCAGCCCGCGCGCCATCTGCTCAAATGCAAAGCTGCCGCCGTACCCGCTCATGTTGGGTGCATCGTAGCGTCGATGCGAGCCGTACGTGTCGCGATAGTGACGCCCGCCGTTCGCTTGACCATAAAAGCCGGCGCCATTCGCGCCGCCCACGCCGAGGTGCGTGTTGTACGGGTAGCGTTGCATCGACCCGGGCCCATCGGGCGCGCGGCTGAGGCTGTCCTCGCGCTCCTCGCACAGCTCGGCGATGAGCACCGAGATCTTCTGCCCACGCATGTTGGTGAGGTAGCGGCTGGCGCGCATAAACTCGCCGCGGATCGTGTAGAGCCCATCCTTGGTGACGGTGCGCGAGACGTTGTAGCCGGCCTGGAAGGGATCCTCGATGCACAGCTCTGCATTCCACGTCTTGCCGTCCTTGGGAATGAGGCCGTTCTCGGACTTGAGGCTGATGACGTCGCGCGCATAGCTGAACTCCTTGGAAAAGTAGCGGAAGAAGTCGACGAGGAGCTCGCCGACGTTGTCGGTGTTTTGCGAGCTCCACTCCTTGCGCAGCGTGGCGACGTCGTCGTAAAAGTAGATGTTGTTGCCGTTGAGCTCCATCTCGTCGGGCTTCATGGGGCGCGTGGGCGGCAAGCGCTGCAGGTTGGGCAGCACCGCGGGCTTCTTGACGTGCGTGAGAAAGTAGAGCACGAGGAGCGTGTAGCCGTACGAGGAGAGCGTGCCCATGTAGGGCGAGTTGAGCTTTCTGCGCTTGGTCCACACCTTGAGGAAGAGGACGAGCGTGCGCAGACGCGTGGGGTCCACCATGGCGTAGCTGAGCAGCAGACGCGTATTCTCGAGCGCCAGACGGTTCTCGAAGCCAATGTCGCACGCGATCTCGTACGGGAGATCGGTGGTGGGGGAGCGGTTGATCTTGATGATGGGGATGCGCGCCTTGGGCAAGGGCATGACGGTGAAGTCGGTCTCCTCGCGAATGAGCTGGCCGAGGATCTCGACGAGCTCGGAGGCGGTATGGTGGGTGGTGGGCTGACCATCTGGGCCCTTGCCGATCAAGCAGCAGAGGTCCATGTCGGAGTTGCGGAGCGCAAAGCCATTTGCCATGCTGCCAAAGGCGAGGAGCTTGGAGCCGGGGCTGACGCGGTTGGCGAGCCGCTCGAGCTGGCGGCGGGTGGCTTCCTTGATTCTGTACTCCTCTTCGGTGGGGAGGATGGGGGAGAGGAAGGCGACGATGCAGTTGGTGAGCTCGGTGGTGTGGCGCTCCCACTGGGGACCCGACTGAGCCTGGTTGTAGCCGGGACTTGTGGCTGGCATGGTGGAGTGGCCGTTGGCGTTGGCGGTGCCGCCATAGACGGAACTGGGAGCCGAGGGCGGAGCCATGATGCTGGAGCCCATGCCTTGCAGGTTGGGAATGGCAGCGTGGGCGTGGTGCGGGAGGGCGCGCATCTGTGGACTGGTGCGCATGCTTCGGGAACCGTGGTAGCCGACGTTGGAGCCGTTGGCCATGTAGCCGGACGAGTGTGGCGAGGCGGCGTTGGCGGCGGTCTGGGAACGGATGCGACCGTTTGGCGAAGCCGAGGGCGTCGAGTGCGAGGTGGAGGTGGCGGTGTACATAGCTGGCAGCGGTGCTGAGCGGCTGGGCGAAGTGAGGAGCGGGGCAGCGTTGGTAGCCATCTGTGGAGGAAGGTAGCCGTTTGCAGACGAATCGATGTGGGCAGGGGAGGCGGACTGGGTGGCGGACTGGGAGGCGTAGACCTGTGCTGGCATCGCGGGCAGATTGGCGGGGTCGGCTCTGAAGGCATGGATGGGATGGTTGGCGAGCGTGTCGTCGAGGGCAACCGCGTTGTGAGTACTTGATGGTGGTGGTGCTGCTGACGAAGAGGAAGCCGAGTTGGACATGGGTGCACTGGAGGGCAGACGCTGGTCGTTGTTGGACGAGATTGCTGCGGCGTTGGAGCGATCGGACGCTGCAGCGGCGGACAGTGTTGCCTTCAACTTGGCTGAGGCCTCGGATCTAGCGGCGCTAGGCCTGCGCGCAGAGTTGTTGGAGGTGCTGGACTGGGAAGAGCTTGCCGAGACGGAGCGACGAGGCGCAGCTGCCGCAGCGTTTGGTTGGAGACGGGCAGGCGAAGGTGCTCCAGCCGAGACGCTGGCGTTGGACGAGAGGCCATTCTGAGCGATAGCGTCTGCTGGACGAGCAGTCGCGACCGTCGTGGAAGGCACCGGCATGATTGCAAGGGGCTCGATGAAGCTTGAGCTGAGGAGAGCGCGATGTTACGCCGATGGGGATGAGAGCGACTTGGTGCGCATGAAGCGGTGCTGAACGAGCGAGCGTTTTAGCAGCAGCGAGGCTTGGGAAACAATGTTGTTGGGCGGAGACGAGAGAGAGAGAGATCCTTGAGGCGCGATGCGGTGGAGATGCGATGGGAGCCAAGAATGCAGAGAGAATAAAGATGCAGGAGAGGAGGCGAGTGTGCCCGATGAATGCCGGATAAGAATGCTTGTATTCTGTTTTTTCGATATGAAGATTTGCGATCGTCCTAGCCAAGAGGGACGAGAAGATGTCCGAGCCAGAGGAAAGCGATACGGTGGACGAGTCGACCGGCGACTATGCGAGCTTTGGACGTCGATCGGCTATTCGCTGTTGCAAAGGGGTTGGCTTGAACGGTCGGTTGTGCGTGTTCTGCTCCGAGAGAGAGAGGGTGGCGCAAAAAAGAGGCGGTGGCGTCTCGAGTGTGGTGTTGAGCTGTGGTAAGGATAGGGGTGTGGTTGAAGGTAGCAGGAGGGAAGGAGCGAGGAAGCGTTGGTGGCGCCGGGAAGGGGGGGTGGTGGTGATTGTATGCAAAGCGAGAGCCACGGAAGGGGTGGGGATGCGTGTGGAGTGGGGGCAAAGAGGGAGATGAAGGGGGGGGGATTGTATGTATGATACTCTGCCAGACGTGGCGGGGGCGGACGTGCAGAGAGAGATGGTGGGGGGATTGATGCGAGACAGCAAGCTTGATCGACAGGGGAGGAGGTCAAGCTTGAATGGCGGCGCTGGCTGAAAGCTGAGCAAAATCATCAATTCCTCAGCCGAGCAAAGACACACACATTCACACACACACACATCTTCTGCACGCACCCGTGTGGCTTCCGGTTATCTAGCGCCTTTGACTCTGGCTCTGGCTCTCTCAGGCACGAACCTTGTTGCAGCTGCATCGACTGAGCTGAACTGTAACGGGACTGCACGCTTACTGTAGGAGCCAGTGGGCTTGCAAGAGAGAGAGAGAGAGGCGTTTGAGGAATGCACTGCGCCGTGCGTTTCGTCAAGTGGCAGAGAGCGCGCTTTGGCTCGACTTTGCGCTGCGGTCAACGCGACCGACTGAACCGGCTAAAGAAAGTGCACTTTTCAACGGCTCTGCGAGAGAGGGTGCGGCGACTTTCTCGCGCGGCTCAACATTGTTAGATCGGTTCGGGATGGGCGGGGTCCATCGGGGAAGACGCGTCCGCCCGTCCCGCACGGGGCCGTTCTTCTTACCTTCTTACCCTTTTTGGCGCGCTGCCACTCCCACGCCTGCAAGCCCCCTTTGTCTTGCGCAATCCCGGCGCCGCTTTGTCTCTGCGTGTCACCATGGCGATCCTATCTCCGCCACCCGGATCCACTTATTGTATCCACACAGATGCACGCGCGCGCCACATGAAGCCCATGCATGCCTCTCCACCTCCCCTCCCCTGTCTGCGCTGCTATTCTCCCACACACACACACACACACACACACGCTCACACAAAGAACCCTTTCTTTTCCACACACCCGCGCGAGAAAAGAGAACACACACATGCAATGAACAAAGCTTCTCTCTGCGCAAGATGATGTTGATATTGGTGAGCATGCGACAACAATGCTGCAGTCGTGTGTGCTGCAGCAGGGGTATCCATCCTGACGCATGCGTCATCCTTTCGTCGTCGAGTCGCTACTCCAGCTATCCCGTCGTCCCGATCCGTTTCTGCCTCCACTACCGCTTCTTGGCTCGTCCATGCCGGCTTCCTCCGCCGCTTCCTCGCGTGCAGCTTGGGCTTCGGCTTGGCGTGCCTCTTCGAGAAGCGCCACGATGCTGGCGCGGCTGCAGGGGTCCGAGAGAAAGTCGCTCATCGCCAGCATCTCGGCACTCGGCCGCTTCTCCGCATCCATCTCCGTCGCCCAGTGCAGGAACGACTTGAGCTCGTGCGATAGCGACGACGCATCCTTGAGCGCAGGTAGTCCCAGCGTAGCCGTCAGCGTTATCGCACGCAGAGGTGGGAATTCGACCCGAGGCGGTTCGCCTTCGACCATCTCCCATAGCACCACCCCTACCGACCATACATCGCACCGCGTATCGTACCGGTCCGCCTTGATCACTTCGGGCGCCATCCAGTACGGCGTCCCAATCACCGACTGCCTCCAACTTGCATCCGGCCCCAGCTCGCCGGCGTGCGTAAAGTCGCTCAGCTTGCATACGCCCGTGCTCGACACCATCACATTGTCCGACCGCACATCGCGGTGCAACACCCTCTGCCCGTGCAGGAACTGCAAAGCCTCGACGAGATCCAGCATGATCCGACTCATCCGCGCCTCGCTGAGTTCAACCCCGCTCTCTTTCCACGCAATCACGTCCGCCAGACTCCGCTCCGCAAGCTCCTGCACCATCCAAATCGCATCCGTACCCAGCACCACCGAGTACAGATCCAGCACGTTGACGTGTCGACAGCGTCGCCACACCCCCACCTCCTTCACCAGTCCCTTGAGTCGAGCAGATGGCTCCGAGTCCGCATCCGCACCGAACTTGACCATCTTGATCGCCGCGCGTCGCTTCTTCACCACGTCGTTGGCAGCGAAGACCGGCCCGCTCTCGCCGTCCCCGATCATCTCCAGATCGCACAGCACCCCGCGTCGCAGAGGCTGCAGATCCAACTCGACCGCCAGATGCGAAAGCTTGGCCGGAAGCCGGGTCGCAACCACCTCGGCGCCCGTCTCGGACCAGCTCGGCGAGGCGGCGCTGCTGCGCGTCACCCGTCCGGAGGAGTGCGAACTCGATCCCGACTCGTCGCTCCTTCGTCCAGACTCGCCGCCTGGGCGCGAGAGGCTCGCAGCCGCCACTTTGGCTTCCAGCTCTTTCATGCTCGGCAGCGAAGGCACCGGCGGCGCGCTCGAATCGGCTCCCATCTGCAAAGGCATCATGTCTTCCAGGTCCATCGACTGCCGCGCCAGCATCAGCTCCCGGAACGACCGGATCGCCTCCGAATCGTCCCCCAGCATCGACGCCGTGTCGAAGCCGCTTGCATAGTGCATCGATACCGGAAAGCGACGTGCGTCGTCGTGCGCCCGCGGCCCGATCGAGATCACAGATCGTGTATCGTCCCGGCTGCGTTCTCGGCTGCTTTCTCCCTTCGCTTCCCGGCCTGCGTCCGACTTGTTAATACCCGATTCAGCGCTACCGCGACCTGAGCCTGCGTCATCCAGCATCTCGATCGACTCGCCCGGCGACGGCGGAGCGTAGTACGCCTCGAGCCTCGTAGTATCCCGAATCGAGTCTCTCAGCTCCAGCCGCGGAGGCCCTCCAGACGGCGTCCTCGATGCCAAAGCTCTGTCGTCCCTGGCAGGCGCTTGCGATGCATTGTGCGTCGGCTCATTCGAGCTCACCAGCACGGTGGGAGATGTCAGGTAGGGCGATGCCTGCGGCATCGAGTCGAAAGTCTCCTCCTCGTCCTCCTTGGGCAGTGGAGGAAGCGGCGAGTCTCGGCTGCTCGACGAAGGACTTGGCGACGTAGCCGAGAACGTCGTCGTAGCCGGCGATCGGTCCGAGTAGTCGTCTCGCATCCACTCCTCGATCGTCGCATGATAGTCGGATGCCTCGGTGGACGACGATGGTGACAGCGCAGGCGATAGCGGAGGAGGTCGAAGCCGGCCTGCGCTGAGCATGGCAGCATCGCTGCCAACTGCGTCGCGACCCGTCGTTCCCACACTTGCGGGCATCGTGTAGAAGCCATCGGCTCCCGGAAGGATGTACTCTGGCTGTTTGCGCACCACCGACGGTTTCGGAGGCGGCGGAGGCGGAGGCCCCATCGAGTCTCTCGACGACGTACCCACCGAGCTTATGCTGCCTCGCCCACCGTTCTGCAGTGAGCCTTGCGTAAACTTGGGCGAGAAGAAGCCCGATGGCGAAGGACGGCCATCCAAGGTGGTTGGCGAGGCACTGGACGGGAGATGGGGCTGCCGCCGGTCCCTCGAATCCAAGCCGGCAAACTCTCCGTCCGAGCGCGCGCTGCGGATCGAGCTGCGGTCGTCATGATGCTGCTGACCGACCTGCTGCACCTGCGAAACGTCGCTCATGGGGCTGCGGTCGGCCCTGACCAAAGCGTCTGCCGACGTCTTTCTCTGCATAGGCGCGTGCATGGGCGACTGCTGTGAGCGGCGGCTGGGCGCGAATCCGCCCAATGCACTGCTGCTATCGTCCTGATGCGCAATGTGTGCCCATCGAGTCGACGTCGAAGGTGGGTAGATGCGAGGCGGAGCATGACGACGCTCGCGCAGACCCAATCCACGCGTCACGCCGTGGCTGCCCTCCGACGAAGTGATGGAATGCGCCGTGCTTGCCCAGCTATCCTGCGTCTGGTGTCCCGAGACGTGGCCGCTGTCCAGCGACGAAGGTCCCCTCCTGGCGTAGCTATAAGCACCATTGGCCGCCGAGGGCGATGCGGCGCCGTCGCCCGACTCGGACGCAGAGACGGAAAGCGCAGGCGAGCGAGACCTCCAATCGGCGTCCTTGGGCGGCACCTCTGGAGACACCGACTCGCGCACAGACAGGCTCGGAGACGGCGAGCCCCGAGTCATGGTGCCTGCCGGGCTTGTGTGCCCGAGCGAGGATGTGGCGACGGTCAAGGCTGGACTGCGAATGCGGAACGACGAGTGTCCCGACGAGCTTGTCTCGAGCGGCGAGCTGGCGAGGTCGCGATCCGCCAACATCGACACGTTCTCCGTGTAGATGCGTGGCGGTGCATGCGAGAGGCTGCCATGCTTGCCAAAAGCCGCATGCGAGTTGGCGGTAGCATACGAGTCGGTCGATCCGCTGCGCGACATTCTCGTGTCCGAGAGAGACGATGGTGGTCGCGACGCAACGCTGTTGGCGTGGGCATGCGGCGACCGCGCTGGCCGCGAATGGAGGTCCGCCACGCTTGTATTCGGGCTGGCGTGCGGGCTGTTGAAGTCCAGACTTCCGGACGAGGGCGACACTTTGCGAGCGCTCAGCTGCGAGGCACGCACGGGACGCAGGACGCCCTTGGTGGCAATGGCAGCCTGGGCGATCTGTACGAGTTCGACCTCCTCGTCGTCCTCTTCGGGATCCCTGTCGCCGTTGTCGAGGCTTTCGCGAAGTCTCTCCTGCACCTCTTCGTCGATGCTCTGGGCGTGCTTGAGTGTGCCGATGTGACGCGCTTCGTTGGACGAGATCGAGGTGACACTGGCGCTTTCCGCATCGAGGCCGACAGAGGCTCGAAGGCGATGGGACGCTTTGGGTGTGGCGTTGGATGCATTCAGCAGGTCCCTGTCGCGGGTGGCGGCACGACGAGGTGTGGCGTCGGCTGCAATGCCGATGCCGAGGCCATTGAGAGAATTGCGACCGACCAGTTCGCCGACGGATCTGGAGCGGCGGCGCGAAGCTTTGTCTGCAGCTGTCGATCGCGTAGTGGCGCTGTCATTGGAGGCGCCCGAGGGGATGGAGCTGAGGAGGGAGGTGGCCCAGTCGTCGTAGTCTTCGGCGGCAAAGTCCGGCAGCAGCGGGCTTTTGGCGGGAAGCGGAGAGAAGTGCTGGGGAGCCTGAGGCTTTGGCGGTGAGCCGAGATCCCAGCCCTTTTCGAGCACGCTACTGTAGGAGCTGCTGGCGCTGGACTGGACACTGTCGCGACGTGGGCGGGATCGCAAGGGCGAGGCGGAGGCGGCGGCGGCGAGCGCTTCACTGAGCTGATGGTCTGCTGCGAGCTTCTGAGAGAGGATGCGACGGGTCTCGTCGGCATCTGCGCCGCTCTGGACGGCCTGTTGGACGAGGTACTCGGTCCTCTCTTCGACGAGCCGGGCTGCGGTGTGCGGATCCTGGCGGATCTGATGCTCGTCCATGCCTTCGGAGAGAAGGATCTGCGCCCACGAGCTTGGCAGACCAGTGTAGCCATGCGGGCCGACATCGACGTGAACGTTGTGCGAGACGTCGTAGGGCAGACCGATGGCCGGGTCGGCGCTATCGTAGAAGGAGTTGGCATGGGGTGAGGGTGAGGCGTAGCTCGAAGCGTAGCTCGAGCCTGCGGGCGATTGGGCGACGTCCTGTGGATCGGCGTTGGAGGAAGGGGTGCGAAGAGCAGCATAGCTTGCATCCCTCTCCTGAGCGAGCTGCGAAGTGTTTGGACGACGCAACCGCGCAGCCGATGCCTTCTTGCCCAGCTTTTTGAGACCGAGGCCAGCCGAGACGGCGGCCGAGGTGGATGCTGAAGCGAAGCGTAGCGCAGCCGACTGCTTTGAGTTGTCGGGTTTGGATGCTGGCGCCGTGTTTGTCAATGCTGGACTGGTGGCAGCGAATGCAGAGACGGATTCGTACTGCGAGAGGTGGCGGGAGCGCACTTCGTCCTGGCCCCTTTGCAAGTTTCGCAGGGCGAGCTGGTTTGCGTCGATGTCCGAGAGTGCGTCGGGCGGTAGATCTGGTAGCTCGCGATCGTAGTTGATCGCTGGCGACACGGCTGTGCTTGACTGCGGCGAGATCGAGGCTTCTGACCATGCCGGACCTGCATGTCGCCTCTCCTCGGGAGACAGATAGGTGTGCTTGGACGAGGAGGGCGATGGCGCGTTGAAGTAGTCCTGCCGCGGGGAAGGGGACGGCTGCAAGGACGAGGAGGGCGACGCTGGGGTGTTGCTGGGTCTTCGATATCGACCGATGCGATTTGCGATCGAGGCAGCGGTTGTTGAGTCGTCTCGGCTCCTGGAGAGTTCGCGCAACATGGCAGACGATCAGCCGGGTGTTGGCGGTGTGGCGACGGCTTCAGACGGTATGTGAACGGAAGACGAGGGTATGCATGATACGGCTGGTGTTCAGCAAGTAAGCTTATAGGGATTTTCGCAATGGTGCAAGATAGGCGATGTGGCGATACGTCGAGGCGAAGGAGCAGCAGCAAAGAGTGTGCGCGCCGCCTTGATGCGTTCGAGTGCGGATCGGCGACGAGGTGGGCTGATGGATGCGAAGAAGGATTGTCGCCCACCAGTCAAGGACGTCGTGCGTGTATGGGTTGAGGATGCGGGGTGAGAGTCGACGACAACAACAGGTCGATGGTGGGAGTTGAAGCACGACGGAGTTCAACGCAGCGTGGATCTGCAGGCGGCTCGGTCGCGTGTGTGAGAGAGAGAGTGTGTGCGTGTTGGGCTGCTGGCGGTGGGCGCACCAAAAAAAACCGCCGCCTCCCACCGGCTCTCGAAAAATATCAGAGGCGGCCGAGCGGAGATGCAAGAAAGATGCACTTGCCGCCTTGTACGAGTCAGCCGCGATTCCCCCGCTCTTTGCCTCTGAAGTGCACTGGATACGCGCGCATGCTGTAAGTCGACGTGCAGCTTAACTTTGGCTTGAGGTGGCACAGTGCAGACTGCCACAGCGGCGGCACAAAAAGAGCGTTTGGGTCGCTGTCCTGCACTGCGTCGATCCGGCAGCAGTTGAGTTCAGCTGCCAATCACGAATGAATGGCTGCTAGTGCAGCTCGACACAAAGAAGCGTGCAGCTGCGTGCGTCGAGAAGAAGCGGTTGGGGCGCGGCGCAGGATCGCCGTGTTGGTCTCGGATCCCCTCGTGCGCGGTGCTGTGTCCATGTGCCCGTGTGTTCTTGTGCCCGTGCGGCTGTCCTTCTGTCTCGGAACGCAGCCCGACCGAAATCTTGTCCTTTTTTCCCTTTTTCCACGGCACAGCAGCCGACTTCTGCCCGAGAAAAAAACGCCCGAGAAAAGTCGAAAAAGAAGCTCCGAGGGGTCTCGCGTGTTTCGACCTCATTTAGGCAGGTCGGTTCGGCGCAAGTCTGTCCGCCATGGCATTGTTTGGCAGGAGCATTCGTGGGCCTTCTCCTATTCCAGGCGGCTTGAGCGCATCAGGGCGTAACTTGAGGGCGCAAAGATCAAGGCCGAGCTCTACATCGAGGGCGGCCAGATCCGAATTGGGATTTTGGGTCGCCATGCACTCGACCCGATTGACAGCGGCGGCCGATCCTGGATCTCGATGGAGTCGCCGATTTGCCCTTTCGTTGCGCCGCTCGCTTGTGCGCCCTGTCAGTTTTAGCGAAGCCCGCTTGAGATGGGGCCTCCTTGCATCTGTCTGCTTCGCTAGCGGCGCATCGTGTTCCACACTGGCACCTCGCACCAGCATCCCCGTCGATATCGCTTCATGAAAAGCTTGTCTCATGGCTCGCTTCCACCGTCGGCCTTTGCATCTGCACTCGGCCTCCTGAGCTGTGAACTCCACCTAAGCTAATCGGCGAGGTTACTGCTACAGCTGGCGCCTCCCATCCCACTGCGGGACCCCCTCGCAGGGCACGCCTTGCTCGCATAACGCACGCTTCCGATCCGAACCTCTGCTAACACCACACCGGCGTCCACTCCCTCGGGTCGCGCCCAGCCTTTGCATCCCCTTGCAAGGTGGGCAAACACGTCCTTGCCGTAAGATGCGCGGGGGTCGAGGGTGGCGTCGTGTAGCGTACAAGCGACCCCTGTTGCATCTCCATGTGCCCCCCGTCACCAAATGAACCAGTCGCCACTCTTTCACCCAACAACGATCCAATGGGCCGACGTCGCTTGAGCTGGGCCTTGTTTGTGTCTGAGATGGCAACGTGCCTGGTTGCAACGCCACCATCTTTCCCTCCATCCATATCGTCCATCTTGATCCCACCCATCTCACCCTTGCCAAATTGCATCGACCGCTGAACGCATCGCAATGCCGGCTCTCGAACGTCGCTACTTACCGCCGTCGCTCTCGGCGGTAGCGTCCAAGGGCCGTCGACTGTTCTCGCGAGACTCGGCCTCGGGTGGTGTAGAAGACAAGCCATCGGCGCTCAACCTCAACGAGGCACTCGAGCAGGGCTGGTCCGCAGCTGCCTCGCCCCACTGTCTCAGCAATCAGCTCCGATCCCCACCACTCCCGTCGGCCACCCCCGTCAGCAGGGGAGGCAAGGACTTTGGTCGTCGTCGATCGTCCAATGCCACCACCACCTCTACCTCCAGCGATGGCCTGGCAAACGACGGCGTCCAGCGACGTCGCAAGTCGCTCTTTTCCAAAAAGGCGCGATCCGAACTTCCTTCCGAGCGAGAACTCGACGAGCGCGCAGCATGGGGTGCCGAACGCTTCATCGACCCTTTCGCTCAGCGCGCACTTCAGCAAGATGAAGATTCCCTCGATCTGACGTACGGCAACGGCAGAATAGCTGGGCGGTCCAGCCAGCGATTCTCGACGCAGCGACAAGAACAGCAGAAGAGAGCAGCGCTGGAGCGCGTTTCGGACCTTGTATGTCTGGCCGTCGAGAATCAGATGGCCATGTCGAACCAACCAACCGCACCTTCGTCGCCAGATTTTCAGTCGCCCTCATCGACGCTGTTCGACACTCTTTCCTATCAGGACGCCAGCGCCTCGTGGGCCACGATCGCCGACACTCCCACAGAGGCCGGTGCGACTGGCGGGACGTTGCCGATGCAGTCAAGTGCGCAGGCGATGGCGCGCATGACTTCGAGCGAAGGTCTCGATGTGGCGGATTCGGCGTCGTGCAGCATGTCGCCTTCGCCGTCTGTCATGTCGACGACCGATTCCTACGCAACGGGTCCATCGCTGGCTACCTGGGACACCTTGAACGAGCCTATGCACGCTCAGCTCGGTGGTCTGGCAGTACCCTGGAGCGCAGAGGATTCAGTGTTTCATCATCGGATCCTCTTGCCCAGCTCGATGAAGCGCATGCCGAGCGCCACGGCGAGAAGCGATGCGGGCCAGCGATCCTACGCCTCGCTCAGGGCGCAGGTCGGTCACGGCTTCGAACCCAAGCCGTATCCACGCGAGCCGTGCAAGTCGTGCGCGTACTCGCCGCCACCTCCCGAGTGGACGGGACTCACCAACGGCTGTACCTCGCTACCGCTTCCGCCGCCACTACGCCCATCGCGCAATCCGCTGCGCAAACGTTCCAAGAGCCTCAGCGCAACCGAAGCACGCAGCCAAGCCAAGGATGCGCACGATCGTGCGGCGTCGCCTCCTCCACCGCTCCCCTCGCCTCCAGCGGAAGTCGATCGCGTGGGCGAGGCGGTAGCGCAAGGCCAGTGCGCGTTCGCGTTCGTGCAGACTCCTCCTCGATCCAGACGCTCCTCCGAGCACCGTCCGAGATTCGTAAGATGCGACAGCTTGGCATCCGCCGCATCGTCGGGCTCGCTCAATGCGGCGCCGTTCCATACGCCCACATTCGGATCCCAGAGCTGGTCCTCGCTTCCTGTGGCTTGACTTCACCGAGTCCGGGTCGCCGCTGTGCCGTTTCCCTTTTCCCGAGTGTAGAATCCTGTAATGCCACTCTTTCGGTCCTCCCATGATGCTCGTGTGCCGGACCGAAGCCCGTGGCTCAGAGGAATGCTCAGGTCGTGTCGTGGTGAAAATGGTGCAGAGAACCGATGGTGATGCTGATTGGATGTTGCCGGTACAAATACAAGGAATGAAAGAGCGAGATGGACCGAAGATCATGCTTCGCGCAAGACCTTCTTGAGCACGTCTCGCTGTGGCTTGGAGATCTGTGATTTGCGGCGAAACGGGGTGCAAAAGATCAGCATCTGGCAGAAATGGGCGATTTGGCTTGTGGAGAGCAACCTACCTTCCAGTAAAGCTCCTTGTTGGTGACGTGTTCGGAGAAGCGCACGTTGCTACCGAGTTCCTGGCGCGCGACGAGCTTCGACTCGAGCTCGGCCGCCACGTTGGCCATGGTCGGTTTGGTTCGAGCTGCCCCGGACGAAGCTGCGGACGCGGCTTGGGTGCGAGACGCGGCGGGAGGCAGACGGAGCGACGGAATTGCCGACGCGGGCACCGGCTTGAGCTTGAGAAGTCGGACTGCTGTGCTTCTCATGGTGACGGCGAAGTGTGGTGATCGTGGTGAGAAGCTGAGCAGCAAAGAGTGCAGAATGGCTGGTTGAGAGCAGTGGACCCGCAGCGGAGGCTCTCTAAGAAAATCTGGAAGAACAGTTTGTTTTTCGGCCGAGACGTCAAACCTTCTCCTCCTCCACTCCACATGGCTTTGATTTGGCGGTGTGTTGCTCTGCGCACTGACCGGCTCACCAACGTCTTTGCACCTCTCCATCTTCACCTTGCGACACCAGTGCCTCTTCGTCAGTGACAGCACCACCTCCATCGCAGTCTGACAAGCTGCGCATCGGCACAATGACCGACCGAGCCTCGTTGATACAGCAGGTCTCGGCCATCACGGGCTGCAACGAGTTCCAAGCTGGCTTAGTCCTCGAACGATCCAACTGGGATACAGAGAGGGCCGTCAACTCGTTCTTCGACGATCCGCCACCAGAGGTCAGTATCCGTGCTGCATACTATTTCAGACTGGCGCTGTCCATCGCTGACTTTGAATACTTCTGAACAGAGACCAACCACGCAGAGCTCCTCTACTGCTGTAGTACCCTTTCAGGGCGACAATTCGGGACAGACCGGCGCATCAGGATGGACGCCTTCGACAACGCCGGCTTACGGTCCGCCTCCAGGTCCTCCGCCATCGTCGAGTCAGGGTTGGCGTCAGGACGACCAGGGCATCGTATCGCCCCTGCCCGTACGACCGCGCAACAGCCCTTCCAATCCCGGTCTCAGCGACGTCATCGATCTCACCCAAGATGCAGATACCGACGAAGACCTCAGGCGCGCCATGGCCGCCTCGTTGCAAGACCAACAGACCTATCGTCCACCAGCGCCTTCAAGCACAGTTGGTGTAAGTGCACACAGTTCATCACCGAAGCGTCGCCGGTCGCGAGCCAACGGAGACGACCCGGATTGGAGTCCGGATGACGATGCCGTCAGGAGCAGTCGGGTTAAGGAATCGCCGATGGAGGAGATCGAAGACAATGGGACAGGTGGTGTCGTGCCTGGCAGTCAGCAGAGCACTCGGCGCAACGGGCATACATACGGTCTGCGCGATCGGAGCAAACTATCGAAACCTGCTCCTGTCGCTCCAATTTCGGACGCCGTGTTTCAGTCTTCCAGACGACCAAGGACGTACGGCCGGCGAGCCACTCGAGGCTCTGGGGAACGAGCGGCGCGGGGGCGGAAAGGTCGAGGCAGGCGAAGCTGGTCCATGGTGCGCGTTGAAGCTCTGACCGTCTGCCCTCATCATCTCAAAGATCCTTATGGCTGACTTTGCATTTTTTGTTCTCTCTATGGCGACCGCAGGACATTGGCATGTCGGAAGACGAGCAATTACGACAGGCACTCGAGGCGAGTGTACAAAGCCACCAGGATCTGCTGCACACCAGTGGCTCTGGCGCCAGATCGCCGGCGCTGCCACAGCACCTCGAGACCGACCTGCACACTCGACGGCTGGCAGGAGCGCCCATCGCCATGGTGGCTCCCTTTGCCTCGCTCGAGGTGGTTGCCGCGCTGCTCCAGGCTCTCTTTGCTGCGCCCCCCGTGCGTCGAGCATACCTTGCCTCACGACCAGCCGATCCTCGCAGCGCCGATCTGTCCAACTACTGGAAAGGCGCTGCGTCGACCGACGCCTCCTCGGAGCCGAGCCAACCGCAGCTCGAAGCGCACATTGAGCTGGCGCAGCGCATACAGACGCTGTTTGCGTTTGCGCAGCTCTCCAACAGACCGCTGTGCGTCGTGAAGAACGTCACGAGCCTCGCACCCAGCGAGACGATCGCGCGGGGTGCTGATCATTCCCCGCCAGCCAAAGTGGCCAGCCTGTTCTACGAGTTTCTCGTCGAGAGCTACGGAAAGCACGTCGCATCGGTGAGCGAGCTCATCTTAAATACGCCGGGGGCTGAGGCGGTCGAGACGGATGCGCTGTGGATGGACGATTCGCTCTTCCTTTCGAGCGGGGCCGCTGCCTTGACCCGGCCAGCTTCGCCTCAGCAAAGCGCATCGGGGCCGAGTCGATCCGCACCCAAGGTGGAGCAGCAACGTAGCTTCATTCAGATCCGACACGATTCGGTCAACACGGACACGTATTCGTGCTTGCGCGCCGCACTTGCATCCGACGGCGAGGGTGCGCTGCTCACGCGAACCGCGCGTACCATCAGCCTGGGCATCGAGCACGTGTCATCACTCGATGCGGATGTGCCACCATTCACGATCAACGAGCGCATGCATCTGGACTCGCTCATGTGGGACCGTCGGCAGGGCATGCGATTGGATGCCGAGCTGCGCGATCTTGAGATGGTGCGCCTCGATGCACTGCGTCAAGAGCTCGAAGCGCGCAAGCGCAAACTCCTTGGCGACAGCGGCAGGCCCAGCACAGAGGTGCTGCAGGGCGCACAGCGGTACTTTGAGCAGGTTGCTTCGGCTGTTCCTGGTGCCGATGCCATCCGCTCGGCGTCGCTCAGCGAAGCGGCACCTCAGATCACCAAGATTCTCGAGGCGGTTCGGATGGATCTGGCTGAAACCGACCGATTGATCGCCAAGATCCGCGCGCAGATCGATGCCAAGCGTGCGGCAGTGGCCGAGCAGGCTCGGCGCGAGGCAGCCAATCCCGAATGGACGCAGCTTGCATACGATCTGTGTGCGGTGCTGTGCCATGAGGGCAATCGGTGCATCTCGTACGTCAAGCAGCCCGATGGCACGTGGTGGAAGGTAGCGAGTGGCCGCGCAGTGCAGGTGCAGCGCGAGGATGTGGTCATGGGCAGACCGCAAGATGCATCGCTCTCGGTCTTCTGGGTCGTCTATGCGCGCGCCGAGGAGGCGAGTCAAGCGATGCCAACAGTGGAGGACAACCTCATCTCGGACGACGTCAAGGCTGTCATTGCAGACGACAACCTCACGTACGAGTCGGAGCTGCTTTCCTTGATCCGTTCCGATGCAGCTACACCGTCATCCACCGCCTCTGCAGGGGATATTGTCGCAGAGCCCGCGAACCAAGGCGTCGCAAATCCAAACAGCGGTCCTCGGGACGAACTGCAAGACGTCACGATGGGCATTGAACCAGACAACACCCCTGCCGTGGAATCGGCACCACGGCCTGTCAACGAGAGCTGAGCAATGTCGCCTAGAGTCATGGCCAAGCAATTCAAAACCGGGAAGACAAAGCGTCATGCTCAACGCTGATTCATTACGCATCGATGGAAGGGGAAGTTCAGTGATGCACGACGCATGCGATTTTAGATAGCGGTGAGAAGAAAGTGTACATGAGTCGAGGCTGGCCTCGGGCAAGACGACTCGACGCTCTAAGCGACGACACGAGCCGCTGACTGGGTGTGCGATTCTTGTCTGGCCTGAGCAGCTGCAAGATGCCTTCTCCAACCCGAAACGGGCTTTGTCCTTCCCCAGCCCCTGCGCAGAGCGGATCGCTTGGAGTTCTGGTCCTTTGCGCGCTGCGACTCGAAGCCGTTACGGCCCACGCGCGCCTCGAGCTTGGTGCGTCGCGCATCGGCACGCGTGCGCGGCGCATTGCGCGTATAGTGTTCCCAGGCCATCGAGTAGAGCTCGCCGCCCGCCGGGTAGGGCGAAGGCAGATCGGTACGGAACGTCCAACGCTGCTTTCCATCCGCACCCACCGTCTTGTATGGAACAATGGTCGGGTGTCGAACATAGATCGTCGAACATGTGGCAAAGGACACCTCGAGGTAGGGTGGCACGAACAGGAACGGCGCAGCATAGTCCGGCAGCGTGAAAGGTCGCACTCCGGGCGGAAGCATCTTTTCCTTCTCCTTGCCCTTGCCCTTGTCCGCGCGAGCGGCAGAAGCGTCGGCCTTGTCACCAGCGTTCTCGGACGATGCCTCGGCCTCGGCCGACGCTTGTGTGGAGGCATCAGCAGACTCAGCAGCTGCCTCGCCCTCCTTGGCCTCGGAAGCTGGCGCAGACTCTGCACTGGCTTCGGCGGCCTCGCTCGCCTGGGCAGCCTCGGTTGCGTCGGCCTCGCCCGAGACGGCGTCGTTGATCCTCTGCTGCTTTGCCTTCTTTGCGAGCTCCTCGCTGAGCATGGGCACGGCAGAAGGCTCGACGCTGATAAGGTCGCCAGGCTGCAGCAGCTGGTTGGGGTTGGAGCACTTGGTGCCGTTGATCTTGACCTTGCCCTGCACGACCATGGCCCTGGACTCGTAGGCGGAGCGAGCGAAGCACGAGCGGAAGACGACGACGTCGAGTCGGCGCTCAATGTCGCGCATGAAGAGCGAAGCGGTAGGCATGGCGTCCATCTCTTCGAGCGCCTTTTGCTGTGTGACGGTGGCGTAGGACGAGCCGGAGCCGGACGCGGACGGTGCGCCAGCTGCGGGGGCAGCAGGTGCCCTGCGTGCCTGGAGCGCCTTATCAAAAAGACCGCCGCGTCGAGGACCAGAGGTGGACGAGCCGGACGAGACGCCCGAGGCGGTTGCGGCGGAGACCTGGGGCGGGACGAAGCTGGGGAGCTCGGTGGGGAGGAACCAGCGCTTGAAGCGCTTTTCTGGGATCCAGTCGCCGTGATATGCGCGGAGGAAGCGCTTGGAGCGCCATCGCTGCTGGTACATGGTGAGCGAGGTCTTGGTGAACGAAGTCTGCGAGGCGTGGAAGGGGACGGTGGAGCGAGCGATCATGTTGTACAGGTTGCGCGCCGACCACGACATGCGTGGCATGACGGTCTCGTGGCTGAAAACTTTCGCCTTGCGCATGGCGGCGAAGGGGTGACCGCAGCGAGCCGGTCGGTGGTGATGCTGGTGAGAGGGCGGGAGTGTCGGCGATGTCCAGTCGTGCGTCGGTAGCACTGGAGCGTGTTGCTGAGGCGAGAGATGCCGACGAAGCTGTGTGGTGCGCTGTGTCGGGCTCGGGTGGAAGAGTGGTGGTGGTGCTCGCCGTTGCCGGATGACGAAGAAGAGCTTGCCCAGCCTCCTCTCTGACTTTTTCCGAAGTGTGGAAGAAATCCACCAGCAGCAGCAGCCAAGATCACGTGGTGAAGCGCCGTCGACCGATCGGAATCGGTGTGCCGATTCTTACGGCCCGATATTGCGAACGAAATCGCGAGATCCTCGGATGTGACGGATTTTTAGCTCGAGCACGCCATCGCTGCGCAGGTGCAGGGGATCTGCAAGCCCAGTCACGTATGGCCGCACTCCACGCCCTCACCGAAGCCGGCAGGCACTTTCATTCGAGGCCCTCTCATCGACAACAGCCGCTGCGTCTGCAGTTCAGTGGAACCCTGTTCTCTTTGACCTTTCACAGCAGGCAAGAAGGAATGAAGGATCTGGTCTGTGCACTAGGCGGGTGGCTGCTCTTTCTGGCTCACGAGCAAGGAAAGGATGAGCACGTTCTGGCCGGCCTTGCATTGCATGGGGGAGAAGCGAAGGGTGCGCTGCTGTGCTGCGCTGTTACTCGACGCCGGCTTCCGGGACGACAGACTGGGGGTTGAGCGGCGGCTCCACGCGTCAGTGTGCCTGTCACTCAAAGCAAGCTCTAGGTCGCGCAGCGTGTGAGTGAGGTGTGTGAGTGAGGTGTGTGAGTGTTGGGGGCTGCGGGAGACGCCTGATGGGATGATTTTCGTCGGGTCGCTCTGGCTGTGGCGTTGAATTTCGATTTCTTCCAACTTTTGCAGCCGCCGACAGACCCTGACTGACAGGCAAAGTGCCTGGCGCGTGCAACGCACGTCAAACACGTCCGTGCTTTTTTTTTTCTCTTCTTCTCGATTGGGATCGCTGGCTGTCGTCTCTCGGCACGTTCCGCCTTGGACTGACGGCCGCTCGTGCTTGCTGCCTGCCTGCTTGCTTGCTTGCTTGCTGCTGAATGCCAGAGCTACGCTACGCTTCGCTACCTCCAAAGATCCCCATCCCCAAGCTGCACGTCATCCTCTCCCTTCCTCTCTATCATCACCACCCCCTTCACATCCATCCTCATCCTCTACCACCCCCTTCGTCATTCATAGACAAAATGGCTCCCGCTATCCGCACTCTCCCCGAGGGTCACTTCCTCTTCACCTCGTAAGTGTTTTCGTCCACGCATTCACAGCGTCGTACTTTACCGTCCGAGCATGGCGGCTGATCATATCCGTTTTGCACTTTCCTGCCTGCTTCATTTTTGCGTCACAGCGAGTCCGTCGGTGAGGGTCACCCCGACAAGATCTGCGACCAGGTCTCCGATGCCATCCTCGTAAGTATCTTTCACGAATCAGGGCGTGGATCTGCTCGTCTCCTGGATCAATCGCTGCTTTCATTCGCGGCGTCGACTGGCTCGGCCGGTGCGAAATCAATGCGGAAGTGGTCCGTCCAGCTTCCCGCGAAGCTCTCCCAAAACGAGCTCCAAAAAGGCGAAGCACAGTTGATTGCGCCCGATCGCAGTTGGCGGGGGATCCGAAAGATCACTCGGTCTGATCCAGGAGCTTGCAGGGACAGCCTAGGCGCTTCACTTCCAATTTGCGGCAGAAAGCTGATATCTCCCTTTTCCCGCTTCCTTGCGCTTGACAGGACGCCTGCCTCGAGCAGGACCCTTACTCCAAGGTCGCCTGTGAGACCGCCTCCAAGACCGGTATGATCATGGTCTTCGGCGAGATCTCGACCAAGGCCCAGATCGACTACCAGAAGGTCATCCGTAACACCATCAAGCAGATCGGCTACGACTCGTCCGAGAAGGGCTTCGACTACAAGACCTGCAACGTGCTCGTCGCCATCGAGCAGCAGTCGCCCGACATTGCCCAGGGTCTCGACCACGGCTCGCTCGAGGAGCACGGTGCCGGTGACCAGGGTATCATGTTCGGCTACGCCACCGACGAGACCCCCGAGATGATGCCCATGACCCTCATGCTCTCGCACAAGCTCAACCTCGCCATGTCCGCCGCCCGCCGCGACGGCACCCTCGGCTGGCTCCGCCCCGACTCCAAGACCCAGGTCACCGTCGAGTACAAGAAGGACGGCGGCGCCACCATCCCCCTCCGTGTCGACACCGTCGTCATCTCCACCCAGCACGCCGAGGAGATCTCCACCGAGGACCTCCGCTCCGAGATCATGGAGAAGATCGTCAAGAAGGTCATCCCCGCCAACCTGCTCGACAACGACACCATCTACCACATCCAGCCCTCGGGACGCTTCGTCATCGGCGGCCCCCAGGGTGACGCCGGTCTCACCGGCCGCAAGATCATCGTCGACACCTACGGTGGCTGGGGTGCCCACGGCGGTGGTGCCTTCTCCGGCAAGGACTTCTCCAAGGTCGACCGTTCCGCCGCTTACACCGCCCGATGGGTCGCCAAGTCGCTCGTCGCCGCCGGCCTCGCGCGCCGTGTGCTCGTCCAGTTCTCGTACGCCATCGGTGTCGCCGACCCCCTGTCGGTCTTCGTCGACTCGTACGGCACCGGCAAGAAGTCGGACGAGGAGCTCGTCAAGATCATCCGCAGCAACTTCAACCTGCGCCCCGGTGTGATTGTCAAGGACCTCGGCCTGCAGAAGCCCCAGTACCTGGCTACCGCTGCCGGTGGTCACTTTGGCCGATCCGAGTTCTCGTGGGAGCAGCCCAAGCAGCTCAAGTTCTAAGGTGGCCATGCCCGCTTTCCAACTTGGGACTAGCTTGCTGATGATGCCTTGAGCGTCTGTCCTCTCCCAACCAACCCAAAAAAAAATGGTCGATTCAACATCGTATATTCTTCCCGCAATCGTTCTTCTTTCTTCTTCTCCTCATGTGTTACCATCAACTTTTCTTCCTTTTCGCTCTCTTTTGCTCTTTGCCCCACTTCTCACGGTTCTCGAATCGGTTTTCCGTAGTGTTACTCGCTCTCTCTTTTTCGTCTCTTGCATAGACCCGCCTCACCCCCCGATCACGCCCCTCCCTCAACATCTGTACTACCTCTGCACTTTTCGTCGGTCTTTTCGTCCGCACTCGCACTCACCGCATACCGATCTAGCTGATCATCCCGGACGGCTACGACCCACTAATACCACAACACACGTCAACCGTGACTTTTCACTGGTCTGTGTCGTGTGTCACTTGAGGCCACAAGAGTGAGACTCTCCTTTCCACATTGCTCGTGTATCGAGGATCACGCCCATAAGTGTTGTTGAGATCACAGTGGTAGTCAGTCTGACTCTATTTCTAGCGACGGGGAAGGGCCGAGGTAGAGGCCTTGCGGTCGCGCGGCTCTACCATCGTCTTGAGCTCGTACGCGCTATCGTCTTGAGGGAGCTGTGGCGAGTTGGGACGTGTAGGATTGACCGAGCTGTCCTCTGACTTGCCCTCCATTCCGCCGACGATGCCGATGGACCTGAGTCTTGCCAAGGCGACGATGATCGACAGCACAGAACAGGCAAAGCAGAACCAAGACGCAGCCTTGTATCCCTTAAGCAGTGCTTCGACTGGTACCGTTTCGCTGCTACCTGCATCCACCGCTGCACCACCCGCGCGCTTGACGAGCGAAGATCCGGTCAGCAGCATCGACGGATGCAGTGAAAGACCTCGCGACAGCAGAAGCGTCGTATGACTCTTGGCACTGGACACGGCAGCCTTGGTGACCGAAGTTGAGATGGTCGAAGAGATGGCCAGACCCAGCGATGTCGCTACACGGATAGTGGTGTTGAACAACGATCCCGCAAGTGCCTGATGCTGTCGTCCAACGGACTTGGAGCTGTACAGAGAGCCCGCGGGGAAGAAGACATCCGGACCGACCTGGAGGATGAGGACGTAAAGCATGGCTTTGTAGTACGGCGTGCTGGGTTCAACGGCCAGAGACAGAATGAGACAAGCAGCTGCACCAGCGGTAGCACCTCCCACGATAAGCCAGACGGCGGGGACCCTTCCGACGACAGCACCAGCCAGCACGTTGAGCGCCAGACCCATGCCGACCATGGGAAGGAAGAAGAGCGAGGTCTTGGTGGCCGAAACATGCTGCACCTCCTGGAACACCAAAGTGCTGAGGTAGGACATCACGTTGAACGACAGCCAGGCGAGGAAGATGACCAGCAGTACCGCTCCAAAGCGCGGCGCTCGCCAGATGGCCGGCGGCAGCAGCGGCGTGGTGGGTGGTGCCTTGAAGAACGTTGCGTTGCGCGTTTGATGATTGGTGGCTGCAACAGACGCGCCCGTCTCGTAGGTGCGCTGCCTGCGTTCGAGATATCGCTCCCAGGAGATGAAGGCCGCAAGCAGCGACACGGATGTCGGAAGCAGCGCCAGCACGTACGAGGTCTTCCAGCCGTGCGGCGCCGACTCGGCATCGGCAAGTGCAAACGTCAGCATGACCAGGCCACTGGTGGACATGAATGCGCCAAACCAGTCGAAGGTCTTGAGTCGCATCGAGCGGCTGGTGCTGTCGCTGGCACCAGCTAAGCCCGCGGACGCAGAAAGCTCGTCCAGATTGTGCGGTACCGACGTGGTGGAGGCGCGTCCTTCGACCGAAACTGCAGCCGCATTGGTGGGCAGATGGAGGACCGAGCTGGCACGCGAGTTTGCGGCAGTTGGAATGAGCTCCTCGCCCTCGTTTGGCAGCGACACGTACGCACACGCTCCGAGACCGATGGCGAAAGCGCCCAGGATCCAGAAGATGATGCGCCAGTTATTCGCAAGCAGACCACCGAGAATGAGACCCAGGATGAAGCCGATGGGCTGGGCAGCGCCGATGAGTGCAAAGCTACGGTTCTTGATGGGACCTTCCGGGATCGAGCTGCCAAGGATGCCCACTCCCGCAGGGATGAGCATGGCGGCGGCCAGACCCAAGCCAGCACAGCATCCGATCAGGCCCGTTCCAGATTGCATGAAGGAGGTGGTGATCGAGACTGCCGCAAAGACGGCGACGCCCAAGAGGAAGACACGTCTCCGCCCGAAAGCGTCAGCCATGGCGCCGGCGATGAGCAGCAACGCACCGCTCACGAGCGAGAACATGGAGAGTGGCCACGAGAGCAACTCTTGCGAGAGACCGATCGATTTTGCAATGGAGGGCAATGCCACCGTCAGCGCTCCTCCCAGGAAAGAGTTGAGCACCGTCACGCCGCTGATGGCAGTGAGCGATAGGATGATGCGCGAGAGGGGCGAGATTTTGGGTGGAGAGAGCATGCGGACGAGCTTCTTGGACGAGAACACGCCGTGGCGCAGCTCGGACAAGCTGTTGGATCGCTGCATACTCTAGTTGAAGCCAGGAGCGAGGGGTACTCGATGAAATTCTTCGCGCGCTGTGATGAAGGTCGAGGATGAAGTCTCGCGACCTCCCCGTGAACGCTTGCTTTTCTTCTTTAAATACTTGGCGGAAGTCGTTCCGTAGGCTCGGTGGGTGCTGAGCCTTGACCTTGACGCCGCCTTTAGCCGAGAGCAACCGACTCGGCGTCGGACCTTGCATCAATCTGATAATAATCGGGCCTGGAGCTGCTCCCGATTCGCTGTCGGAACGCAAAAATCGACAGTTGCCGGGGAATTGACCGATGAGCGTGCTTGATCTGAGCGCGCGGCACTTAAATGCTTTGATCTCGACCATCACCCCCCAGCTCATCCGACACCGACAGTCACCGAGTATCACAGCCATGTCGACAGCACCCACTCTATCGCTTCAAAAGACTTCGGTCGCACTGATTCAGCTGGGCTCGACATCGTTCGACAAGGCGTTCAACCTCAAGCGTGCACGCGATGCAGTGTTACGGGCAGCAGCCACGCGTCCGGGTGCAACCGCCTCGATCTCGGCCCCCGTGGGCATGGTGGTGCTGCCCGAATGCTTCAACTCGCCATACGGGGTGAAGTACTTTGCCGAGTATGCCGAGTCCTTTGGTGGAGCCTATCAGAAGATCAAGAAGCCGCTTCCTTCTGCACTGGCGCGTATGGGCAAGGGCAAAGAAGAGATCCGCTGGACCATCGACGCATCCACCGATCCGAGTGCGGAATCCCGACTGGCGCGCGAAAAGGGGGTCGGCAAACCCGTTGACATCGACGAGCGTATCCAGAAGCTGTCGCCGAGTCTCAAAATGCTTTCCGAGACGGCGCGCGAGGCCAAGGTGGTGCTGGTGGGCGGAAGCGTGCCGGAGCGCGACGATCTGACGGGCAACATTTACAACTCGTCGTGCGTGTTCAACGAAGAGGGCCAGCTCATCAGCATCCACCGCAAGCTGCATCTGTTCGACATCGACATCCCGGGCAAGATGACGTTCCAGGAGAGCGAGACCCTGGCGGGTGGCGATCGGGTCACGCTTTTCGACTGCAGCCTCGGCCGCTTCGGACTGGGCATCTGCTACGATTTGCGCTTCCCCGAGCCGGCGATGATCGCTGGTCGTCTGGGCGCAGGATGCATGATCTATCCGGGCGCTTTCAACACCACTACGGGGCCCGTGAGCTGGGAACTGCTGCTGCGCGCGCGCGCCACGGATAACCAGGTGTACACGCTCGGTTGCAGCCCGGCACGCCCGAGCCAGCAAGCCATGGATGGCGAGTCCACCGACAAGGACGGCTGGCGTCAGGGCGAAAAGGCGTACCCTGCCTGGGGACATTCGACCGTCGTCGGCCCGCTCGGCGACGTCAAGGCGAAACTGGCAGAGGAGGAGGATACGCTCTTCTTTACGCTCGATCCCGAAGAGGTTGCGCAGACGCGACGAAACATTCCCATCAGCACCCAGCGCAGATTCGACGTCTACCCGGACATCACCTGCGGATAGTCGAGCGCTTGCATGTACGTAGGGCAAGCTCAAGTGTCGCAACAGATTGGTCGTTTGAAAGGAAGCTGCATTGAGCGAGCTCGGAGACGTAGGGTAGTCACCATCGCCGATTGTGGCTCAAGCGGATGAGGTTGCAGAGGCGCATCGGGAAGACGAAGATGTGAGATTTGGCTGCGAGACACCACTGCGGCTCTAATTTGGCGGGTCATGTCTCGACGGGCATTTTGAGGCTGGCACCGATGAGGCCAAAGCGGGGTGGGGATCGAATGAATGGGGCGGGGGGGCGGTTCGGTTCCAGGTGGGGGCGCGGTGGAGACTACAGAGAAAGCGGGTTGGAGCCGCAAAAAAGGCTTGGCTCGCGTCGAGCTTCCGCAGGTGCGCAAGCCCGCAAGCCCATCTGCCCCCTCGGTTGGCGTCGCTTCCGCAGGGCTACCACGTTCCGCGATGCTCACAACGAATGCTTTCCTTTCAAAGACGAGCTGCTTGCCGCTTCACCCAACCGCGTCGTTATCGATCGCACCTAGGCCATGCTCAACATATCCATGAGAGTTGAGCCGAACAGAGCCGGGAGCCGCGCGCATTAGCGGCGGAGAAAGGAGGATTTTCGGCGGAAATGCGATTCATGCCTTCCAAGCTTCCCGGAGAGCAACAGCTACGCAGCTCGACACGGGCGGTGCGGCGCGGTGGCGTGCGGAGTCGAGCCGGACCGACAGAGGCTTGGGCGAAATTTGACCGAGCGGCATCTCAATTGTGCCCTCCGGCAGTGCCGACGAGGCTCGCGACCTGCCCAATTGCAAAGTGCAAAGCCTTCCCACCACGGCATAATGTCGGTAGAACACAAACTGCCAAAGCCACAATGTGGTCGGATCGAACCCCGACCGCATCCACCGGCGACGACGGGGAAGGGTTGCCATGGCAAAGCAAACCATCAAGCGTCAAGTATCGAGCATCGAGCGTCGAGACTGGCTCTGCGTGTCTAGCACAGAGTAAATTAAATAGGCTTTGTGCCCACACTGACACCGAGATGAGCGGCTACGTTGTGCACATGCCTACGTGTGGGGTAACCTTTGCCGCAAAGGGCGGCTGGGAGCCGGGCCCGATCTCGAGGAGGTGCGGGGTAGTCCGCATGACCGCCGCGCTCATCTCAGCCACCTCTCGACGAGTGACCGGCGAGGAGCAAGCGGGGACACATCGGTCGTCGGTGCCAAGTTTCGCCGTCAATTCCACCCGTCTTTACCACCGACCACACTGCTGTTCTGCAGCCGACGCGTCTGGGACCCCACCCTGACTCTGCCAACAATGGCGTTCCCGCGTTGGCATCTCTGCAGCCCCACCGGTCAACTCCTTCCATCCGCTACTGTCCAATACAAAAACTGTGGGGATGAATACAGCCGCACACACTTGGAAGGCCTGGGCCGTCGGGCGGCTCGCTTCCCTCTGGACCAATCACAATTCATCTCGCCCTTGGTGACATGCAGGCACCCTTGATCTTGTCCAATGGTTCTGCCGTCGGAATCCAAAGTTCGGTGGAACGACACATGCTGCCGCCCAAATGTTGCACAGTGGCACTGTGAGTGTGCGGGGAGTGAGGGGTTCTCCCCCGCGTTTCCGCCCACGCGGCGAGCCGGATCTTTTTCGTTTTTATCGAATTTCAACGGCTCCAGTGCCTCAGAGGCGCGCCCGCGGCACAAGTGGACGCGAAGCGATGCGGTGCTCATCCGAGACGTGTGGGGCGCGGTACTGCAGCACACCGGCCGCCGCCTCAGTCAGTTGCTTCCCCCCCGCGCTTGCGCTCGCGCTCGCTAACCACAAAATACCGTCACAGGATGCATCTTGCCACCGAGCAGCAGCAGTTGTTGGGCATGCATACCAGCCATGACCGGCCAATCATGCACTTCGCTTGCCAACACGTCGTACTATACTCGATGTGGGGAAAGCCGCATGGCCATGGCCAAAGTTTTGTGGGGTCCCGCGCTCCTCCCCGACCGCCGCCTCGTGTCTTTGTCCTCGGTCGAGATGCACTAACTTATCGACTCGTACCAAGCGCAGACCAGGCGATAGATCGTCCGTCAGGTGCAGTTCCGCTGTATGTGCCTGTCTCGCTTCCTGATCCAGCATGCGTCGCACCACCTGCTCCTCCGTAATGACATGCATGTGCTCGAGCCTATAAAGTCTACGCCCTTCGCGTGCCACTTCGTCCTGAACCTGCACACCTCCCTCCCCTTCCCCTACATCCACCTTCCCCAAGACCAGCTCAGACACCACTCCGTGCCTGTAGTCGTAGAGCCATGGGTCGCTTCAACAAGAACAACGGCCCCGCCGCCGATCGCGCCGTCACGGCCGACACGCTCAGCAAGAGCCAACTCTACTTCAGCTTCGCGCTCGTCTCGTCCCTCTTCTTCGTGTGGGGTCTGTCGTACGGTCTGCTCGACTCGCTCAACAAGACTTTCCAGGACTCGCTCCACCTCACAAAGGCTCAGTCCACCGGACTCCAGGCATGCTACTTCGGCGCCTACCTCATCAACGGTCCCATCTCCGGTCCTCTCGCAAGGAAGTACGGCTACCCCTTCTCCATCCACGGCGGTCTCGGTCTCTTCTCCCTCGGCGCCATCATGTTCTGGCCTTGCGCTGTCTACTATTCCTACCCAGGTTTCCTCGTCTGCACTTTCGTTACTGCTTCCGGTCTCGCATGGCTCGAGATGGCCGCCAACTCCTACATCACCGTTCTCGGTGCCCCTGACATGGCCGCCTTCCGTCTGGTGTTTGCTCAGTCCTGGAACGGTGTCGCCTCCGTCCTTGGCCCCATCATTGCCGGTCGCACTTTCCTCAAGACTGGTCAGTCGCACACCCTCAACCACCTCCAGTGGGTCTACCTCGGTATCTCGCTCTTCGGTTGCGTCATCAACCTCCTCTTCTTCGTCGCTAAGCTCCCCGAGGTCAAGCAGGAGGTCGACGCCGCCATCGATGCCAAGCCCGTCTCGATCTGGACTCAGAAGCACCTCATCTTCGGTGCTTTCGCAGAGTTTATGTATGTGGGCAGCCAAGTGGCTGTTGCGTCCCTCACGATCAACTACTACGTCGAGCAGCCCGGTCTCAACATCACCGTGGGCCGAGCAGCAGATCTCTTCTCGGTCACACTGGCTGTTTTCACGATCGCGCGCTTCCTCGGAGTTCCCATTCTTGCAAAGGTCGACTCGGCTCTGATGCTCTTCATCTTCGGAATCGGCTCGGCAGTCATGTCGATCCTGGCCGCAGTTGTTCCTGGAGCCGGAGGCATCGCATGTGTGATGCTCATCTTTTTCTTCGAGTCCATCTGCTACCCGATCATTTTCACTCTCGCGACCTCGAACCTTGGCGCCAACCAGAAGCTCGGAAGTGCTCTCGTCGCCGCTGGTGTCTCGGGAGGTGCTTGGTACCCTAGCGTTCAGGCCACCGTGGCCGACAAGACCAGTACCCGCAAGTCCTTCTTCGTGCCTATCGTCGGCTTCGCTGTCGTGGCCTGGTACGGACTCTACATGCACATGCGCGGCTGCAAGCAGCAGGGCTACTGGAGCTGGCGTAAGCTCGACAAGCAGACCGCCATGGCTGTCACTGCTGCCCACCGCTCCGACTCGGACATCGAGCAGGACAGCTCCGAGAAGGATGTCAAGGTGTCCACTCCCACGTACGCCTCCGTTCCCTACCAGCAGTAAGCGTGCGCTTTCACAGACAACCCCCTCCCTTCTTTCTCTGTAGTCTAGCTCCACTCCGGCTCTCACAGTCATCACATTTGCTTCCGCATCGTCCCAGTGCGCTTTCCGCTCGAGAGACTCAAAGTTTGATCGAGCGCGGCTTTCTGAAGGATATCCGCAGTTGGTCGAATGCGGCTTTTTTTATTGTTATCCGCAGTCGAGCGACTGGCCCGTAAATTCCCTTTAAGCTCGCGCTTCCGCACTCTCCTCCGCTCACTCACGGCGCAAGGAAGTACACACTCACAAACTCAAACTCGTACTGTACCCCGACTCAAACTGCCTTGACTCCAAGTGTGTTTTGCAGGCAGTGTTGGAGCGTGGCATCCTCCGCGGAAGAGCAACAGACGCCTGCAGCGTCGGTCGCTGTGAATATGCTGGGGTCGAGGGGCGGTCCGTACACCATCATGCGTACCCTTGCGGCAGCGTGAGCGAGGCGAGCATCTTGCCCGACGTGCTGGAAGCCACCACGCCTGCGCAGGTTGCCGGGGACTGCAAGGGCAGTGCGTACCTGGCTTCCTTACTGGGATGGAGTGTGGCGCGAGGCACCTAGACCGTCCGGGCCGCTCCTGACGGCCCGGGTCCTCTCCTACCCGCCCCTTCCGCTCTCTCGCCGATCACTGCGCCCATCGAGGTCGTACACGCTCAGCCGTTATGCTCGCGATCGACGTCAGGCAGGGCGATGCAGTCCAAGTTTGATGCGAGAGGTTGAGGCAAGCCACTAAGTTAAACGATGCATTTTGTCTACGCGAAACCCTAACTGAACGCGAAATCCTAACTGAATGCGAAATCCGCACTGAATTCTCCTCTCATGCCAGAATGCGGCTGACGAGCTTCTTGGGGTTCTTGTACCATGGCTTCTTGGCGGGAGCATCACCATCAACCACGTCTGTGGGCCCTTCAAAGTCCGAGATCAGGCGACGGCCCGAGTCAAGATCGATGTCGTCCAGGGCAACACTGTGTTGTGCAGCGAGAATAAGGATGAAGATGTCAATGTCCAGTCAGCATGAAGGAAGGTGAAAGCATGGGCGAGGAGAGTGATACGCACATTCGAGTCCTGTGGATGATCTTCCAGCCAAAGTATAGGATGACGGCGACGGGGATGACGATGTAGGCGACGATGATGTCGGCGGCCTTTCTTGGGTTGAGGAAGGTGGTGTAACCCTGGAAGAACATAAGAACGATGTTGAGCACGAACGTGACCCAAGTTCCGTAGGGCGCGAGCCATGCACGGAAGGGAAGCTCGTCGAGCGAGCGTCCCTGACGCTGCCATGCGGCACGGAAGCGGATGTGGCAAAGGCAGATGATGGCAAAGATGATGAACGTGCTGACACCGGAGATGTTGATGATGTACGAGAACACGGTCGAAGCGCCGGCGTTGATCGAGAGCAGCGAAATGAGCGCGACAAGGTTGGAGAGCACGAGCGCAGGGATGGGAACCTTGCCCTTGGGTGTGGTCCATCCGAAGATCTTGGGTGCCCTGCCAGTAGCACCGAGCGACTGCAAGGTACGCGAGGCAATGTAGAGCGAAGAGTTGCCCGCCGAGATGACCGAGAGGATGATGAGCGCGTTGATCAAGCTCGCGGCCGCTCCGATGCCGCCGTTCTTGAGCGCAATGGTGAGCGGGGAGGCGGCGGCCTTGCTCTTGGCGCTGACGAGCTGCGTGTCATTGGAAGGCACGTTAAGCGAGATGAAGAAGATCGTTCCGAGGTACAGCACCAAGATTCGGTAAAAGACGGAGCGAATAGCCAGTGGCACGGCTCGGGCGGGATTCTTGGCCTCGGCTGCGGCGATGCTGACACTCTCGACACCGGCGTAGAGGGTGGCGGAAACGACGAGAATCTTGGCAATACCGTTGAGGGCGTCGATACCCGTGCCATTGAAAGGGCCGGGGTCCCTAAAGTAACGGAAGCCGATGTAGCCCTGGTCGCCGCCTGCGCCACCGACGTTGATGACGATGCTGAGGATGAAGAAGATGACGATGCCGATAACCTTGATGGTGGCGAGGATGAACTCGACCTCGCCGTATGCCAGGACGCCGAGCATGGAGAGACCCATGAAGAGAACCCAGAAGATGGCTATCCATGCGCCGGTGGGGACGACGCGTGCTCCGTCCCAGTAGCGGATGACGATGGCGACGGCATTGTACTCGTTGGAGAGCACCGAGATCCAGAGCTCCCAGTAGATCCAGCCGGCGACGAAACCGAGCGCGGGATCGACCCAGCGGCCAGCGTATTCGACGAAGGAGCCGCGGATGGCAAAGAGCGTTGCCATCTCTCCGAGCGCTTGCAGAACGAAATAGACGATGGCACCCGTAACGGCGAATGCAATGAGCGCGCCAACCGGGCCGGCATTGGCGAGTGCCGAGCCCGATCCGACTAGAAGACCGGGTCCGATAACTGTGAGGTGATTGCAGAGAAAAGTGAGTACGTAGTCATCGTCGGCGGGCTGAGTGCTGTGGGCGGGCGATTCGGTACTTACTGCCTCCGATCGAGATCATGACCATGTGGCGAGTCTTGAGCGCTCTCCTGAGCTCTTCGGGCGGTTCATTTGAGTCGGTCGAGGGTGCGGTCGAGCGGGTCTTTTCGACATCTTCCGCATCGGGCGAGGAGGGATGCGACGACGGCATCTCCTTGAATGCGGAGCCGGTCTGCACCGTCTCTGTTGCAATGTGGTCGTTGCCGCCGTGTGCGGCGTTTGGTATGGACATGTTACCAGTCGTCCAGTGTTTTGCGAGTTGTTGCGGTCGGGACGGTGGTGGTGGATGGAAAGACCTCCGTGTCCTTCGACTCGGCAAAGAAAAGGGGGGGGGGGTGACAAGATGTGTGGGAGAGCAGGTGGCGACCCACTCGTAATGTTGAGAGGATCGGCGTCAAGCTGCAGCGGGGCAGCTGTCAAAGCGAGCGAGAAAAGTGGTTTTCAGTGTCAGTCGATGCCAAGACCCGCGGGTCTTGCTGCCGTTCCGCCGAGTGCGGTGAAAGCGAAGCGAGGCGGCGAATACGGTCACGATGCGGTGCGCTTTCCGGTGTGTTGAGATCAGGGAGTCTGAAATTCATCCACCGACGCATCTCGTGCAGGCAAACGGAACCCTTGCGTGCTCCGACCATATTGGCACGCGAGCTGGCTCAGGCTTCTGCCTCGTGGCCGCCCAAGTTAGCACATGTCCGTCCCAGCAGTCCGTCGTGCTCAACCTTAACTGCACGGTGCCATGCTCGCGTACCTGTGCGTGTTCCTGACGCCCACTTTGCTTTCCCTACTGCCATGGAACCAGGCGCCGCTCGACCGGAAGGATGCTCGTGGGCCCCAAAATGGAGCGTAGGCGGGCGGAGGCTGCTGGTCTTTGACAATGGGCGGCGCGATGGCGTGACGATCGGGTCGCCTGGCTCGTGACTTGACCGATGCCTCGATCCGGCCCACAACCGGCGCCGTTCACCGAGCTGTCAAGAAAGTCGAGCGGAGTGAAGTAAAATTTGGAAAAAAAAGGCCGAAAGAAGACCCACCGAAAAAAGGCACCAAATTGACAGACATACTCGTGCGATAGAGTCGCAACACAGACCAAGAAGATATGGCGCTCCGAGTCACTAGCCAGCGCGGCCTACTGATTGGATGCTGGCCTGCGAGTCTCGACAGGATCAAGCAGGCTGGCCGTGCGGGGCGGGGCAATCACGCACCGTTTTTCCATTCAATCAGGTGGGGGCGAGCGAGAAGATCCGCAACCCAGAGTAGCCTCGGGAGCCCAACGCCAGAAGCGAGCCAGCTTCGCATGAGCTTCTTCCATTCCCGCCACCGCTTCTTACACACACAGCTGTCGCCAGGATGTTCTCCAGAGGCGCTGCTTCCATGCTGAGGGCGGCATCGTCGTCGGCATCGCAGCCGATGGCGCGCCTGCCTGCCAGCACCACGGCCGTCCGCCATCTGTCATCATCGATCAAGGCCGCGCTGCCCAACTCGACCGACAAGCGTGAGCAGCCGCAGCAGGGCCAGCAGCAGCCGCTCGAGTCCGACTCGACGTCGGCGCTCGACTACAAGCTCGCACACAAGCTGCGCAAGCTGCCGCCGCTGCCGTCGCTCGAGCCTCCTTCGCTCGACGCACCACAGGCGGTGTCCAACATCCTGTACAACACGCCGCCGCCGTCCAAGGCGCCCTTCAAGCGTCACACGCTCAACTGCCTCGTCCAGAACGAGCCCGGTGTGCTGTCGCGCGTCGCCGGAACCCTCGCCGCAAGAGGCTTCAACATCGACTCGCTCGTCGTGTGCGGCACCGAGATCCGCGATCTGTCGCGCATGTGCATCGTGCTGCGTGGCCAGGACGGCGTGATCGAGCAGGCCCGCAGGCAGCTCGAGGACCTCGTCCCCGTCTGGGCCGTGCTCGACTACACCAACACCAAGGTCATCGAGCGCGAGCTCATGCTCGTCAAGGTCTCCATCCTCGGCCCCGAGTACTTTGAAGAGTCCCAACAGGCCTCCAGCCCCGCAAACACGCCCGAGCTCATCGCAGAACGAGAGACTGATGCCGGCAAGTCTGCTTCCACCTCGTCCTCCTCGGGAGCAGCTCAGCAGGCGCAGCAGGCCATGACGCCGCTCACGCCAACCGAGGCGCTCCGTGTCAAGTCGGACAACATGCGCTCCGTCATCGCATTCGCCGAGCAGTTCCGCGGCCGCGTCGTCGACGTCTCGTCTACAAGCGTCATCGTTGAGATGTCCGGCAAGAGCAGCCGATGCGACGCCTTCCTCAAGCTCGTCCGTCCCTTTGGTATCCTCGAGTGCGCGCGTTCCGGTACCATGGTCCTGCCCCGCTCGCCCATCCCTTCGTCCTACGCCGGTGCCGAAGACCTCACCGAGGAGGAGGTCGAGGCCATCGACGCCGGTGCTCTGCCCCCTGGCTAAAGCACTGACCAGCTCGCCCGATCCCCTCAAACCCCAACCGCACCATGCCGCACTTCTCAAACCATCAGGAACACTTTGGGCGAACGTGCCCACAGCCTGCGCAACAGCGAATCGCGTGACGACAAAGAGACTGCGTAAATGAGAGATAGCATTGCGATCAAGTCGAGCTAGGTGATATGAGACTACGAGTGCGGCTGATTCATAGGCGGGACGGCAGACGACAAGACGCGGATGGAGCTAGTATACAAGAGGCTGCATCAGACAGGCAGGAGCGAAGGGGACAAGTGAGCAGCACTCGAAAGGTCGGAGGAAAGATGCGGGGAGGACTGAATGCGAGGGACGACAGACTTAGACGGAGCGGACAAAGGACGACAGATACAGCTGGCTACGAGAACACAACAGAGCGATGACGAGATGCAATCACCATTCGTCCATCATCATCTCGTTGATGCCGCCAGCTGCTGCCTGCGCCTGCGCGCGCGCAGCCTCGCAATCGCCTTCGACATGCTCCCACAGCGGCTTACCGCCGGCATGCTGCTGAGCAAAGTATCGGTGGGCGGGGGTTCCATTGCCATCGTCCGAGGGCGACGGAGTGGGCGGGAATTCGAGACCCATAGGGTAGCGCATCTGCGCCGGAGGCGAGCGAGGCACCTCGTTCTGATTCGACTCGATGACCATCTGCACGTCGGCATTGCCTTCGAGCAGATGCAGCTCGTCCGACTTGATGAACGTGTAGCCATAAGAGGTGACCACCTTGAGCCAGTGCGGGTTGTTGCTCGTGAAGACGGACGAGGGAGCAGCCTCAGCACCCTTGCCCTTGTTCGAGGTGGCGGAGGAATGTGTGAAGATGTCGCGCTGCAAGTTCTGCTGCTGGGGTGCGCTCAGATCATCAAGGGTGATGTCGGACGAGCTCGCAAAGGGATCCTGCGCGAACTCGGACATCGAGCGCACAGGCATGGGAGGATGGACCGGAGCCTGCTGCTGGAACTGCAACGACGCCGCGGATCGCGAGCCTCGCAGCGGCATGGTTGGGCGGGCACGCTTGCCCGAGAGCGGCGACGTCTCTGCGGTCTCTTCGCCTTCCATCCTGCGCTTAGGCGTAGGCGAAGAGCCGCCCGCCATGGTGTTGAGGTACGAAGTCTTGACGGCTGGAGAGAGCAACATGGTCACGAAGAACACAGAGGCTGACAACGACGTCGGTGGGATGTGGAGGAGATGGAAGCCGTGGGCGAGGTGATGGGAATGCGGATGTGAGGATGCGAAGTACGAGTGGCCGGCACTTGTAGAGCAAAAAGACAGGAGGGAGGCAGAGTCGATGCGTGTAGAAGCGTCAAGTGCGGGGGGAGAGCTGGGCTGGCTTTGGAGCTTAGAATGGGAAGAGTTGATGGTCGGAAGGATGGAGCTTCCGGCGCCCGCCTCTGGCTCGCGTTCGTTCCCAGATCGGAAGACGGGAATGCAAGGAGATCCCTCGACAGCTTCTCCATCCGCTCCGCTCCCACGGCCTCAGCGCTGAGGCGAGCGCTGAGGCGAGCGCTGAGGCGAGCGTCGAGCCGCCCATTTTGCCGAGGTCGCCTGGCCGTGCTCTGTCGGTCGAGCCGCGTCCATCAATTTCCGGCAAAAGTTTGTGAAATTTCGCGGCAGGTCCGCACTCTGATTTTTCTCATGACTGGCGCGAGCCGCAGAGGGCCGCGGTAGAAAGTGGATGAATCTGCGGACCGCCTCGACGCGGCGGTGGAGGGTTCCAAATTTACGCGTTGCCGAAACGGGAAAATGCCGCTCAGCAGCAGAAGAAAATGCGGAGGCTTCGCAGCAAGCCTTGCCACCGCGAAATGGCGGCGCGACGCGACCACACGACCATGGCTTACGCTCAAATTACTCACACTATCGTGCGTTTGAGGCCTTGGTGCAATTTCGTACGAGTCCGGCAATTCTAGTGTGGTGCTCACAATGATGTAACAAAGGAAAGATCGTCGATCGGGCTCGTTCATCTGCGATCCATCTCATGTTCTGGACCCGGCGGACGGACCTCCACGCGAGCTGCCGAGCGTGCGCGACCCGCCTCGAATGGTTCCAAAAATTGCAGCAGCACAGCGCCTTTTGCTTCGAACGGGCGTACATTGCATGGCATCAGGAGTTCTGGCTGCACGAATCAGTCAGCCAAGTGATGCGTGCAGCCAAGAGGCTCATCAATGCGCATGGCAAGACCCTGGCTTCTCGTCGCCGTCTCCTTCCTTCTCCCGTCTCGCAGATGAGCATCGCATCCTACACCACAGCCGGCTCATATGGACGGTGATTCCCATCCTACGGGTGGCTCGGGCTCGGGCTCGGCGCCAGCTGTCATGGCGCCTCCCGACGGTCCGCCACCACCGCATCCCTCGGCGCCCGACACTCCCATGAGCGCGCCCACACCCCTGCAGGCGCCGTCGGCAACCTCGAGCGCTGCGGCTTCTCGCAAGAGCAGTCTTCGCTCCAATGCGCCACCTTCGTCCTCCGCATCAACGACTCGAATCCGCAAGGGTCTTCTGTCCAGAGCAGGAAGCGAGGCGGAGGACAGGTCCTCACGGGCTGTATCGGCGGCTCATAATCAACTCACCACCGACGACGACGATGACGAGCTCATGATCAGCGACTCGGGCCCCATGCCTCGTCGCTTTGCCTCCCAGAATCGCGGTCCCATGCAGACCGCCAACAGCTCTCGCCAGTCGTCCCAGTCGTCTTTGCCCCTCTCTTCGTGGGGCTCTACAGCTCTTGCATCCAGTTCGCACAGAAGTGCCGCCGCTGCACCACCACATTCGCCTTCGCATCCCAGCTCCTCCTCCAGCAGCATCGCTTCGGGCAATCGCAGTGGGAGCGGCGAGGCCAGCGAGGGCGCTTCGAGCGCAGGCGGCGTCAGCCTCGGTCGAGCCATGTCCGTCAGCTCCGTCAGCTCCGTCAACAGCACAAGCAGCCTCGAGGCTGTGCCCTTCCGCGAAGCTCCCATGGGCAATGTCCGCCTCGGATTCGGTGGCGCCGGTGCTAGCTTCCGCAACGCTGGTCGGCGCAACAATCCTTACGGGCCTCTCGCCATGGCCACACAGCCTCGCTCGAGCCACCAGGATTTCGCCCAAGCTCCGCAAAACCATCATAACGACATCTCCGCTGCTAGCATCGACCTCATGGCTCCACCGGTGTCTTCCAATCCTTCAGCTGCTGCAGGGGTCGGCTCCAGCCAGGCGACAGCAGCTTCCAGGGCTTCCACCTCCGACCGACATAAGGGCGTTCCTAAACCAGCATCCGACGCCTGGATGTATCGTGTCGGGCCCGGTATGCGCACCAACAAGCCCAAGGCGCCTTCAGTAGCCCCTGAAGAGCCGTCGGATCCCTCGTCCGAAGATCTTCAGTCGTCTTCGTCCCCCGCAAAGCGCTCTCGAGAGGTGCTGCGCCAAAAGTTTGCCAAAGGAGCTGGTCGATTAGGAATCAAGGCCAACATCGTCACCGGCCTGGGCCCAGCGGCCTCTGACCTATCCACAGCGTTCAATCCGCTCGACAGCTCCGAGGACGAGCTCAACCTGGTCCCACCTATGCGCACTCCTCTGCCGCGCAGCTCGAGCTACTTCACAAGCGCACCTCATACCGCTGGCTCAACCACCGGCACTCCGCTCCACCCAGCTCTCACGCCCGTCCCAGCGGATTTCCGAACCAGTTCAGTCACGAATGCGCCCCTCTTCGTCCCCAAGCATCCTGAAGACTCGTACGCTGCCCAGGAGCCGGGTTTGACAGCCACTCCAGATGTGGACGAGATTCGCCCCCACACGACCTTCAATGCCGGCGCAGATACAACTGCCAATCCCTTCTTGACGGCCGAAGCAAGTGGCACCGATGCGGCTCGGAATGCTCGACGCAGATCTTCGGCGACGCACAAGCCCGTCTTGGTACGTGCCGAGAGCAGCAGCGAGGCTTTCGGTCGCGTCGCCTCACCAGGCTTAGGCATCCAAGATCCCAGCGTCGTCGACGCATCACCTGCCAGGCCTGCCCTATACACAATCTCCTCTGCAAACGCGAGAGCGAAGAACACACCTGCGACCGACCTGATCCAAGCATCGAACGGCTCTGCCTCATCTCCACAGCCTCCCACGCCTGCCGAAGTGGTCCGTATGGAAGCACAAGCCGGGATCGCTTCGCTGCCTGACTCTCCGAGCGAGCCATCTCCGGTCCCCGCCAGCTATTCGCCAGCTACCGCGGATGAGGCCGCGTCCGATAGACGCATGCGCGAGTTCCCGTCTCAGCCGAAGCTCCGGCGTCCCAGCAGTGGCGCCGGCAGCGAGGCGTCGCTCGGTGTCGGCTCAAGCGCTGGCACTTCACGCAGACCCGATTTGGTTCAACGCCAACGCCTGTGGTCGAACTCAAAACGACCCGCCATTCTGCGGGCTCGCACGAGCGAAAGCTCAATCAGCCGAAGAAGTCACAGCCTCGACCGCAACAGATCCTCTCCCGCCCCTCAAAGCCCTGTCGAAGGCCCGCTCTCGGATGCCTACTACGCTCGATCGGGAACACACTCGAAGAGCAGCTCGTGCAGCACTGCTCAGGGCAACGACTCCGCAAATCGCGCGCCACCGCATGTCTCTGTCATCCTGGAGGACGACGACAGCGTCAACGGTGACCAGCTGGAGCGCTCCACCGTCCATGGCGCGGGGAAGATGTCGCCAGCTTCCCCCGCGCCTTCTGGGCTGGACGGTGATTATCAGATGGCCCTGTCTCCGCCAAGCGCGGGAATGCTGCCTCTTGCCGTGCGTCCGAATCCCCATTCGCGGTCAGCCTCACCGGCCTCACAGCTGGCACGCTCGCCCGAGACGATCCGAGTCGGACCATCACGTATCTCAGACTCGCTCTACGGCAGAAGTCCAGCTTCGATCTCGCTTCTGCGCAGCCCGCGTCTGCAACCGTCATCGGCCTCCATCGGCTCGGACCGTCCCAGCACGCCGTCGCAGTCTCGCACGACATCAACAAGGGGTCCCAATGATTTCCACTTCGGAGAAACGCTCGGAGAGGGGTCCTACTCTACAGTGCTCGAAGCATGGGATCTGCTGTCCGGGCCTTCGCCGAAGGATCCTTCGGTGGTCGACCCGAACGCCACATCGGCTGCAGCTGCCATGGTCGGTAGTGAATCGGCGCGGAAGCGTCGCCGCAGGATCGACCTGTCCGGCCGCAAGTCGTATGCTGTAAAAGTGGTCGACAAGGTTCACATCCTCAAGCAGGGCAAGCAGAAGTACGTTGCCATCGAGAAGGAGGCGCTCAGTCGAATGATCCAATGCCCAGGGGTTGTGACGCTTTATTGGACCTTCCAGGATCGCGAGAGTCTGTACTTCGTTCTCGAGCTGGCAAGCAACGGCGAGCTGCTCAACTTCATCCGCAAGCACGGTAGCTTCGACGCGGCATCAGCCCGATACTATGCAGCTCAACTGGCCGACACGATCGATGCCATGCATCGCGCAGGAGTGGTCCACCGCGACGTCAAGCCGGAAAACATCCTGCTCGATGCCGCGCATCGCATCAAGATCACCGATTTCGGCAGCGCCAAGATCGTGCATGCCGTTGGCGAGACGGATGTCCCGACCGCAAAAGCCACTGCCGCTCAAACCCCGCCTCCGCCCCAGCAGACCCGAGCTGCGAGCTTTGTAGGCACGGCTGAATACGTCTCGCCAGAATTGCTGGTGGAGAAGGCGCAGCCAGCAGGCAAACCCGCCGACTGGTGGGCATTTGGATGCGTCCTCTTCCAGATGCTGGCCGGTAGGCCACCTTTCAAAGGCGTCAACGAGTACCAGACGCTCCAGAAGGTGAAGAATCGGGAATTCACGTTCCCTCAAGGTTTCCCAGATGACGCGGAAGAGCTCATCAACCGTCTGCTCGTGCTTGATCCAGCAGAGAGACCTTCGGCTGCTGAGATCAAGGCGCATCGCTTCTTTTCCGGCGTCGACTTTGATGCCCTCTGGCGCGTGGAGGCCCCGGACATCAAGACGGGCCTCGTGCAGCCTGCGCCCATGCCGCAACGTCGAGAATTTGGCAACACGAGCGATTTCAGCTTTGACGAGGGCTTTGTTAGCTCGTCCGACTCGCAGGCTTACAATGGCGACACGCAGAGCATCGACAATCAGCCACATGGAGGCGCCGAAGAGAGCTCGTTGAGTCTCGACGCGATGTCGCGGAGCGGAGCGGACGACGCCGACGACTCGGACATGTCCGACGCGAGCTCCAACGTGCGCGATCCGAGGGGCGAGCAACGTTTGCCACGAAGACAAAGTGGCCTGCAACGGCTGGCAGACGGGTTCCAGAGCCGGTTCATGTCGAATGCTGGCGGCGGTGGCACCGCGTCTCCGCTCCCTCAAGGAGCCAACACTGCACCGAGGCGCAAGATGGCGTCGATGTCGATCGATGCGGCTCAGGCTTCCGAGAACGGCAATGGAGGTGCGAACTACACCGCTGCTAAAGGCTCGAGACCTTTCGCCCGCTCTGTCCAAGGAACGGGTGGTCTGAGCCACAGTCCGAGCCCTACCGTGCGAGAGCAGCAGTCTCAAGGAGGTGGAGATGCTGGCCTTGCGTCGGCAGTGGGCCTGCAACAGAGCTGGACAGCTTTGCTACTGCCCAAGGAGCTCATGCTGTACAGCACGCCCGTGGCGCAGAAAAAGACGGGCGCCGGCAAGATGTTCACGAAGCGCCGCCAGTTGGTGCTCACCGACTTTCCAAGGCTGCTGTGCGTCAAGGAGACTGCGACGGCTCTAAAAGTCAAAAGCGAGGTCATCCTCGCACTTCCTTCCAAGGCGGGCGGCAGCGATGCGAGCGCCGCTCTGGACCCAGCTGGCAGCTCCTCGCTTACGGCGTCGCATGGCGGCGTTGAGTTTGAGAGGAGCTCGGATCGGAGAGCCTCGGTGCGCCTGGACCCTGAAGGCGGCGAGGAGGACGAGGGTGGAGTGGCACTAGCGCAGGAACGACCCTTGCAGCAAGCCATACCCAACTTGCTCACTGGACTCGACTTCAAGGGCGGCAAGTCTTTCACAATCCGCGTCAACAACGGGCGAACTTTCCTGTACGAGACGCTCTCCGGAGACGCCTCTGCGCTGGTGCGCTACATTCAGGAAGCCAGGAAGCCTTCGGCGTGAAGCGGTCAGTGCTGTCGCCGTCGGCACACGCTCGACGCGTTCCTGGATCTCGACAAGCGAGACAACCTGGATGGACGAAATCTGGTGTAGGTGCGGCACGCGCAAAAGCTCGGAATGCAACTCATCTCCGAATTGCGGACTACAGTGGCGGGCTGGTGGTGCGGAGTCGTGGCGCACGGTTCGCAGCACGGGATACGCTGCAGTGAAGCTTCGCATTGGAGGCGTCCGAATCAGCTCATTGGGACCATACCAAAGCACTTCACGCAATGTCAAGGGTTGACAGGATCACGACGTGGTTGCCGAGCTGAGCAGCGGCAGGACAGATCGGTAAGCGAGAGTGATCTCCGCAGGCATGCTGCAGCGGACGCCGACTGGGTGTGTGTGAGAGTTATGCGGGGGTCGAGAAAGCTTGGAGTCGATGGGGCAGCGAGGCGCATGTGTTCATGCACGGAGGACGGGGCTCCGTTATTCCGTGCGCACATGCCTGGTCACTCCAACACCGTGTGTGTGGGGATGTTGCACGTCGATGGGATCGAGCGCGGGGCAAGCTAGTCCGGGCACAGACTGCGGAGACCAATTCCGATCAAACCTTGTTTCGCTCATGCTCTGTTGCAACGACGAGGGTCAGGGCGCAAAGATGGTGCGAAAAGTTGGCATGGCATTCCCAAAGTGGCAGCTGTCTCAAGGTTCTGGTCGAAAATGCGGGGATGATCTTGCCCACGGCTACTGTACACAGACAGAAACGGAGATGGGGATGGAGATTTTCTTATCGTGCTCGGATCTACAAGTTCCGCCACTCAGACTGGGGCGTGCCAGACGATGGTGGCGAGACCTTTCCTGGGGAGATCTGTGGCGGAATATGCTACTGCAGTGACTGGAGGGACTAGGCGGGTGCGGGGGTGGGGTTGCGGGATGCGGGATGCGGGGATCAGTGCGCTGGAACAACGGATCGGGGGCGGCTGATACTCGGAGGAACCTTGGGCATAAATCGTTCATGCACACTCAACAGGCGAGAGCGAGACCCCGCCTACCCACGCCTCTTGAGCGTTATTGAAACTTGCTCTGAATCCATTCCCGTGCCACCGAGCTCGCCTCGTGCAACATTGAAAACGATTGCTGACGGGGCAGAGTAAAGATGGCGGATGCAGGATTGCACCCGATCCCGCTCGCTAAGGGGATCGCCGTTGCGGCCGGTAGGATGGAGCGACAGTTTGCGTGTAGCGAGCGGACGGCAATAGTAGTGTTGTGCGCGGCGAAAAGGGCGTCGAAACGAAGCTGGGGGGCGAGACTCAGCTGCGTTGCTCGATGCCAGCCGAGCGGCGCGCGCCGCGGCCGAAGGGGAATTGAGAGACCAGACCCAGGATCGGAGCGCAGCCTTTTCGACGCCTTACGCGACACGGGTGCAAAGTTCAGCCGAAATCTTGCCTTGAGCTGCATGCATGATCCGCCTCTGCTGCCGCTGCACTCACGGCACCTTTTTTCTCTGTCGCGTCTTCTCTGCGTAGCTCAAGCGCCCCAGCAGAGTGTTGTCACCCTTCCCTCACCTCTCGAGAATGTGTGTCACTCCTGCCTCGCCAACAGAGCCATATTGACCTTCTCACTGAACCACTGTGACATTTGAATCGAAAGTTAGCGTTCATATGTTCTATGACAAAGGTGGGGTAAGGATGTGGAGGAAAGTGGGTTGCGTGAGTCGTGAGCGTTGGCTTTGTGGTACGCGTGGGCGAATGCGGTACGAGAAAATGCAGGGCGTCATAGGCGAGCCTCGCTGAAGCCACAGTTGCGCCAACCGAGGCGTCGACACTGACAACGCGGGCCGACTGAATCGCCACGCGAGGCGTCCAAATCGCAAAAAGGTGGAATTGCAATTTCAGTAGCTTGAATGAGTGCCTCGGCTCGACTGGCCACGGAGGACCTGCTTTTCAAAGCGTCAGACGGTCTCTCGAGATTTGCCTAGGCCACCTCAGATGCGAACAGCACACGACGGGCAGGTCCTTTGTCCAACTCGTGTGCCCCTGCTGTCTTGGTGCACAAGCTCCTGTCTGTTCGTCTCTGCTGCTCTGGCGTTGTCCTGCGCTGCCCACCTTGGTTGCGTGACGGGCTAATTTCCATCGGTCAACCAATTTCTCCGAAAAAGCTCCTTGGCTTCATGCATGCGGGCGAAAAGCACAGGAAGCCGAGAATTTTCTTACATCCAGCTGCGGCTCCTGCCTGCGTCTCTCTCGGTACTGTAGCTTGTAGACGCTTTCGACGAGACCTCTAGTAGAAGCGGACGTCATGAAGTGTCCAGCATGTGCTCTACGCGAAGGAGAAACATGGGATGGTGTCCAACTTGTTGTACGACAGTATGGCGACTCAGGCACACACCAATACGTATTTTGCTCGATCCCACCTTAAAAAATTTGAGGGTCTGATCGTCATGCGTCTGCGGCTGAGATTGCGACCGAGACGCGCCAACCTGCGGCACTGGGCCTCAGCGGAGAATTTTCGTCAAAATTTCGCTGCAACCTCGCTCGGCTTCGTCCGAGACCGAATCTGAATCGTCCTTGGGGATCGCAGGCACACGAGCAGTTGGTGATCTGCTGCAGGTAGTTTTCAATCCTGTCCCTTCCGAAACTTTGGGTGGGCTTCCAAGCCATGGCCGGAGCAGTCTCGACCGTCTTACAGTAGCCATGACACTGTGCTCATCGCCGCTCTCTTCGGATTGGATGACATGACAACCCGAAACGGGCCCACTCTGATTCTCCCCGGCGACGTGTGGCTTGACCGGTCGAACTATGGCCGATCCTCGCGTTGAGCCTCCCTCCTTGCTGCTTGGCAGTGATCCAAGCTGCCGAGGTGTGCCTGCGTCGTCGCCAAGGACATGGCAGTGCGTCTCTGACCCCACAAGCTTGCTTGCTGAGTTGGATGTAGCATCCAGACTCGATATGGAGGAGGCGGGGCCCAACATGGCTCTGTGGAGAGCATGTCAGGGTCATGGTCTGCCCCACGGGCCCCCCCCCCCCCCCCCCTCCCCCGAATTTTTCGCAGAGACACGATTGGAGGACGGCGATGCGCATGGCGATGACAACTGACCGGCGACTCGAGTGACCTGGTACCTGCAGCTCGATCCATCGTGCCCTGACCTGGATCGTCAGCCCTTGCGGACTGTATACCGAATGTATTCGATCCCTTCTTTTGTGCGCTTTAACGGTCAAGGGGACCGCCAGCCGATCGGACCATGCTTGAGCTTGATGATGACGGGCCTCGGTCCTCTCAGTCTGACTGCCGTTTGGTCTGGGTAAGCAAGGTTGAATGCTCCGGTCGTGTCGGACATCTCGGATCAAGCTCAGAGCTCCAGAGTCATCCTGTCTTGGCTGCACCTGTTCGGTTGAAGAGTCTCCGTGCCTCACGCCTGTAAACACGAGGCCATGATTTCTGTCCCTTGCTCCCGTAACGTCCGCTTCGGTTCCTTCTAGCAAGGTGTTGTCCGTAAATCCTCCGATCGAACAAAGAAAAACAATCGCTCGAGATCTTCATGTGTCCATCGCCTTGCACTTCTCGTTGCCTCAATCTGTGCCTAAGGACAGCTACACCGAAGTGCTGTTACCGGTGCGAGAGACAAGGTGTCGCCCGTTCCGACTGTGCACGTCCAGAGCGTGTCATTGTACGAAGTGGGATTCCGTGAACCAAAAAGAGAGACCCTCTCTCCCCCCCAAAAAAAAAGGACCAAAACACACCGAAAATTCGAATTCCGCAAGCAGCTCGGAGAAAGGAGCTGCGCGGCTGAGACACTTCGACCGACGGTGGACCAGCCGAATTAGGCCAAACCTGGGCATAGGTGGACGCGTTGAGTCTGACTGGCGGGGAGGCGGGAAGGCAGGTCCACGAGGTCGTGAGGGCAGAGGTTGGGGTTGCCAACCCTCTTGGCCATCTAAGCGAGGCCGATGTTCCCCCGCGACAGGCGTGCTCGACGGTCCCGTGGCGGCGCGTGAGCTCTGACGGTGATTGCTGCCTCGACAGCTTGCCGACGGAATACAGGGCGAGTGCCTATCTCGACCAGCGCTCGCAGCTGGCAGGCGATTTACGGTCGAAAGAACCGATCATCACCAAATTTCTTAGTGTGAGTGCAGTGCAGCGGTCTCGTCCCTCTTCAGTAGTTTTCCTGATCTGCGCCCTGCCTGTGCCTGCTTTAGCCTGCTTTTGCCAGCTCTCAGATGCGCAATTGCGGCCCAAAGAAATTTGTGGCGTCTCGAGTTCGAAGTACTTGCCGTAGCGCTCGACAGCTTGGCAGTCCCCGCAAAGGGCTCGCCTGCTCGAAAAGGCGGGTGGAGCTGCTTCCAACAGCTCGGCTAGGTGGATTGACTTGGCAGCGAGGCTCGGATCCAACAAATCGACCGTCGCAATGGGCGGTGGCATAAAGCGAAGTTCGGTGCAGTCAAGCTGGACGTGCGAGCGAGCGCATTCCAGCCGAACGGAAAGACTCGCCGTGACCCAAGCCAGCCGGTGATGCCGGGAGGTGGCTCATGCATGCACCCGATTTGGGCATCTGTGACGGACCTGCGAGCGAGACGAAAGTGACAGGAGCACCTGTGAGGTGCCGTTACGGTGCAACTCGGCCTCCAACTCCCGGTCACTAGCACGGCTGCCCCACTGCGGAGAGACAGAGGGCCCCGCGGGGCGGGCGCGGCGGTGGCTGCGTGCACTCGGCAGTCGGCAGCTTCAATGCAAAGCAGGAATCAAGAGCTGCGCATCCCAACACGCCTGCGACCACAGCAAGCCAAGTCGAGCTCTCATAGGCTAGCACTGACCACATGGAGGGTTTGCGCTTCTCGATGACCGGCCGATGGGGATGCCGTCAGAAGAATTGGAACCAAGATGGCTTGTTGCCACGGCTCAAAATTCGAAAGCTCCAAAGGCCTCAAACTCAAGCTTTGACATGGACCGCAGCGGCGCACCGTTCTGCGGCGCACGCTCAAAGGGCTCTCCGTCGAATGAAGAGAGCGAGAGAGCGAGAGAGGGACGGGCATCGAGCAGAAAAACAGGCCGCGCAGCGTCGATGAGGGTAGCAACAAGAGAGACGAGAAAAAAAATCCGGGCGAATGAGCCAATCAAATGCGTCGGAGACTGAATAATCTAGGCCTCAGGTCGACGCGTGCCAAATCAAACCTGGGTAGTCTGGGTCCCCGCTTGTTGCATGCCCGCACCAGAGCGAGGAGGCGAGTCGCTCCACGCCGTCCCCACGCTCGGCTCTGCCAGTCTGCCTCAGGGCCGAAAGCCACCGGCGCATCGCCCCAGCCCGCCAGCCGGGTTTGACTGCCCGAGTGGCCGTCAGACGGCTTATTGTCCGAAGTTGGTTCGAATCTCCTCCGTGCCAGTGCGCCACTGTGCCAGTGCGCCTGGGACGCCCAGACGATTCGCCCTTTCCTCTTTTCTCTCTTCTCTTCTTCTCTTTTTGCCCCGCGTGCGTGGCTCGCTAGGCTGGTGGTCGTCGAACCTGCATTTCGCCCCCGTGGCCAGCCCCCATCCTCCAGATCCGGGCGTCTGCGCTCCGCTTGGGGTCCCCAGTGTGTTGATTGGATGTTGGCAGCTCTTCACTGCTGGGGTGCGTCGCGCGCGTCCGCGTTGCTACCCAGGACTGGGCCTTCAGAGCGAGGCCACACTGGCCATCCCCATGCTTTCTATTGTTCATTCGCCTGGCTCCACGCCCGCATGTGGGCGCCAAACGGCACTCTGCCCTTCGTCGTTTCTTTCTCCATTTTTGTTATTGTGCCCTGCTGGCCTCGCTGCATCTGTCGCTGTGCGGTACAGCACAGCTAGCGGCGTCGGTGTGGCGCGACTTTTTTTTTTTTTTTTGCCCCTTCGAGCAGCCCCCCACCACCAACCTCACACGAGCCCCAGCCTCCCCTTCCCCTTTTTTTGCCCCTTCGAGCAGCCCCCCACCACCAACCTCACACGAGCCCCAGCCTCCCCAATGGCTACGGACCCTTGCCCATCGTCTACATAAACCCCCCCGGACTCGCTCGAACCCCATCACCTCTTCCCCATAATCCGTCAAGGCTTTCCCCTTCCCCTTCCCCTTCAAGGCAGCCTCTTCCCCTACCACCTCTCCCTTCACACACCCTTACCTCTCTCTTCTATCTCTTCAAGATGGCTGGAGGTGCTGTTGTCGATACCGGCTACGCCTCCACTGGCCCTGTGGCCCGCCCCGCTAGCGTGAGACAGTCGCTCCCGGCCATTCTGGTGGCCGCTGCTTCCGCTTTCGGTGGTGTTCTCTTCGGTTACGACACTGGTACCATTTCGGGTCTCCTCGTCATGGAGAACTTCCGTGAGACCTTCGGACAGTACTTCGATAACATCCCCTCCAACACCTCCGGTGTACCCAAGCCCGGTTTCGATCTGACGACCAGCGACCAGTCGCTTGTCGTCTCGATTCTCTCCGCCGGTACCTTCGTTGGTGCCCTGGCTGGTGCTCCCATCTCGGACGTCCTCGGTCGCCGATGGGGTATGCAGGTCGCTCTCCTCGTCTTCTGCGTCGGTGTCGTCATGCAGATGGCCACCACTGACTTCGGTGTCTTTACTGGCGGCCGTGTCGTCGCTGGTCTCGGTGTTGGTATCCTCTCAACCATCGTCCCCATGTACCAGTCCGAGACTGCTCCTCGCTGGATCCGTGGTGCCGTTGTCTCCGGTTACCAGTGGGCTATCACCATCGGTCTCCTCATCGCTTCGCTCGCTACCTACGGCACCAAGAACCGCACAAACACCAGCTCGTGGCGCATCCCCGTCGGTATTCAGTTCGCGTTTGCTCTTATCCTTTGCGGTTTCTTCCTTGTCCTCCCCGAGTCGCCCCGTTGGCTCGTCAAGAAGGGCAACCACGAGGCTGCCTCCAAGTCGCTCGCCCGCCTCAACTCCACCGACGTTGACGACCCAATCGTCCGCTCCGAGCTCTCGGTCATCCAGACCAACCTCGATATCGAGCTGACCCACAGCACCGGCTCGTACCTCGACTGCTTCAAGCCTAACGACCGCCGTTACTTCCTCCGCTCCTTCACCGGCATCTTCATCCAGGCCTTCCAGCAGCTCACCGGTATCAACTTCATCTTCTACTTCGGCACCACCTTCTTCCAGAACGCCCTCCCCGGCTCCAACCCCTTCATCTTTTCGGTCATTTCCAATGTCGTCAACGTCGTCACCACCCTCCCAGGCATGTACATGATGGAGCGCGTCGGTCGCCGCAACCTCCTCATCTGGGGTGCCGTCTGGATGTGCCTTTGCGAGCTCATCGTCGCCGTCGTCGGCACTGCCGTACCCAACACCAACCAGTCCGGTGGCAAGGCCCTCATCGCCTTTGTCTGCATCTACATCGCCGGCTTCGCCTCCACCTGGGGTCCCGCTGCCTGGGTCGTCTGCGGTGAGATCTTCCCTCTCGCCATCCGCGCTAAGGCTCTCTCGCTCTGCACTGCCTCCAACTGGCTGTGGAACTTCGGCATTGGCTTCGCCACTCCCTATCTCGTCCAGTCCGGCCCTGGCCACGCTGGTCTTGGCACCAAGGTGTTCTTCATCTGGACCGGCACTTGCGCCGGCTGCGCCGTCTTTGCCTACTTCTTCATCTACGAGACCCGTCTGCTGTCGCTCGAGGAGGTCGACGAGATGTACGCCCAGACCACCGCCATCAAGTCGTCCGCCGCCAACGCCGAGATCCGCGCTCGTCGCTCGGACCTCGAGGGTGCCGTCGCCCCCGTCAAGGAGGACGAGCTCGCCACCCACGACGAGAAGAAGTACTAAAGTGCTTCTCTCACGCACCTATCATGATTCCACGCTGGATCTGTGGCGCACGCGCGCGTCTGATCGCATGATGTTGTGATGCTAGCATGCCTCATCTACAAATCAAACTAGTCACGGATACACACGAATAGTCACTCTGGTTCTCTTTGCACCAAATGCAGTTCCGGGCCTTGCCTGGTGCGGCTTCTCTCAAAATTGTTTTCGATGACAATCTCATACCCATCTTCTCCATTTCTCCGGCTGCTGTTTTGGCTTGAGCATGAGTGTTGCATGATGAATCCTTGGTCGTAAGACCGAGCGGAATTGAGTCCTGAAGAGTTGCGCGCCCGCCGCTGAATTCGACGGCTGCTCGAGCTTGAGCCAGAGTCAGGCGTCGCTGTCAATGGCTGCGCCGGCGTCTCATCCTGCGCTTGATCTTGTCTTCGCCTTTGACCTTGTCATCCGTCCTTACTCTCGTCATCTCAACACGCATGTGCTGGCAACATGAGATGCGACTGTACGTCATTGAACCCACCAATACACCCAGGATTTCTTTCGAGGTTGGTGGGATGAGCGAGCGCAACATCACATTCCAGTCCGACCCCGAGCTCAAATGAAGTTTCCCCCACAGTTGCGCACCGCATGACGGAAGCCTCCCCCTCACCACCCACCAATGCGCACAGATATAAACACAAGCGCACTTGCGCAACCTTGCTCCAGACTCGCCATTGTTCTGTTGAATGAGAATGCATTTCGTCAGGACGAGAGTGCAGAGTTCATTCGGCCCACTGGACCCGCCAAACCCCCCACCAATTTCCTCGTTCCCACCCACCGGCCTCGCGGAGGACGCGGATGGTGCGTGGCTGGGAATCTTTCCGGTGCACAGCGGGCATGGATTCCGCAGCATCCGCAACGAGCCTTTCCAACTCGCCAGCGCGGAACATGTGGTAGTATCGGTTGTACACGGGCCGTGATTCGTCAGCCTCCTTCGCAGGCTGCTCTGTGCTCGTCGAGCTATCTCCGACGCTAAGCTCGGACACGCGCGATTCGAGGCTGCGCGTGTCGACACCTGCAGCCGCACCGTCTTTCCGAGTCTTGGCTTTGGAAGCGCGAGGAGCTTTGGGCTTCTTGCTCGCCTTCTGCCCCGGCGTGGTGAGCACCCACGGCACCAGCACATCCTGGTCGTCAGTCACGCGCACTTGGTCTGCTGACGCTTCCGCTTCGTCTGCGTGTGGAACCGGCTCGCACGGCTGCGCACTCGCCTGTAGACCGCTGTACGAGACCAGACGCTCCTTGGCCTTGTTCCGCAGCGGGTCGTGGATCTCTGGCCGGCTCTTGAGCGATTCGGGATTCGGCGCCTCGAATTGGCGCTTGCCTTCGTCCTTCTGCTCAAGCGCCCAAACAAAGATCATGAAGCGCCCGCGGCCGTAGCTTCCGTGCAGGCGAGAATCGACTTCTTTCGCGTCTTCTGCACTCGCATCAGCGTGGCTGTCGGCAGCAACGGGGGCAATGATGCGAATAAGCTCTTGCACCGACGCGCGTCTTCGCTCCCAGGTGGAGAAATGGTGTATTGTGGCGATGCTGATCGCATAGTCGAATAGACCTGTTCGCAGCGATGACTGGATGGCATCTCCAACAGCAACCTCTTGGCGTCTTGTGCCCTTGGCCTCGCTTGACTCCTGCGCACGGCTGCCCTCTAGCATGCCAAAGTTGTCGCGGGCCAGTCCGACCAGATTCGACGAGCGATCGACTCCGACAGTGAGTAGGCTATTACCTTCCTGGTCCTCCGTCGAAGAGGATGCCGTCAGGCCGAGCGTCGAGCGAAGGGGAAGGTACTTGCCGTTGCCACAGCCGAGATCGGCACCCAAGCTGCCTGCAGGCACAGTGCAGAGGAACGCCGGGACGAGCGGCCACGGCTTGTACCGCGTGCTTGAGAAGTGGGGCGCAATCGTTTCGTAGATTCTGTATCAGATGGCGAAGCACTCAAGCATCAGCCTCACACTCGATCGCAAGCGCAAGACGCCAAGGGCTCGAAGGAGCGAGAGCTCAAATTGCACCTCGGCGGTATGTGGACGAGGCTACGCACTTACGCATGGACGTTCTGCTGCTCGTAAGAGAGCGGGTCAAAGGCTGCCTGCCCCGACGGCGCTGTTGGCTCAGGCTTGGTGATGCGCACCCCCAGCTGCTTTTCGGCCCAGCCGGCGAGGCCGAGCACCACTTTTTCGAGCGAGTCCAGGCCCGAGAGCCCGGCAGCGATCGCCTGAGCCTCATCCGACGCACTTTCGAGACGAGCACCCTTAACAGACGCCTGTCCTGCAGATGACGCGTTGGCGTCCGCCTCGAGCAGCCATCCGCAACCAGCGGATGCTTTTGAGGGCGAGATGGACGCATCAAAGTTAACCGTGCTTCCATCGTCGGTCGGCGTGCGGAATGCCAGTTGCAAGCTGAGCGTTTGCCGCGCCTCTTCCGCAGCGTTGGCTATTGGGACGCGGAATGCAAGGGTGACCGGGATGCGCGTCGGGGTGGAGCCGGTGGCGGAACCCAGCAGGTCGTCGAGGGACAGCTCGGCGGACCCGTTCGCTTTCGCATCGGCCTGCGCCGGCTCGTCCGGCTTCGTGGCCACGGCTGCGTGCATGAGCTCGGTCACCTTGACTTCGTCCCTCAATATCTCGATGGCGGCAAAGAGTCTGGCTAGCGTCGATGTTGCTTGGCTTGCGACACCGGTTCCGTCGGTGCCATCACCGGCTGCGTTTGTCGAAGTCAAAAGCGGCAACGAGTCGACAACAAGACCTTGCGACTGAGCGCTGCGGACACTCTCGACCGTCTGGGCTAGCGTAAAGATGCATCGTCTGGGCTTTTCGTCGTCTTGCATCGGGGACTGTTTTAGTCTTTCGGCCCAAGAGGAAGCGAGAACGTCTTCGAACCAGGTTGCGCCTGCAGATGCGATGGCAGGAGCAGCGGCAGTGTTGCCACTAGGCGTGGTCTCTTTGAGGTTGCAAATCGTGGCCAACTTGGCTGCGGTGGGTCGAGTGACGACGACGGGCGGAGAAAGGCGCACGACAAAGTGCAATGGAACACGCTTCTCGGCATTTGCAGGCGAAGGGACGGAGCCTAGCGAGGTCGCCGGGTCCTTGGCCGATGACGAGAGCAAGAGCTCCTCTGCCTGCGGTGTCAGAGAAAAAGAAGGCTGGACAGACCTGGCGTGGCCGGAATCGGCCGAAGGGAGATCAAGCGCCTGCACTCCCAGTGAGAGCGTGTATTCCTGTCCTGACGTGGCGTCTCGGGCGAAGACGGTGTGGAGGAATGGCTTGTCGGCGTGGAGCTGGTGGAGTCCATGTCCACGATCGAGAACGGCGTCCGGGTTAGAAGACGAAGATTCCGCTTCGGATACTCGCACCACAGCCGAGCAGAAATCCTGCATGGCAGCGAAGAGATCAGTGCTCCTTGCCCGGTCGGCCGAAGCCTCGGTAGCTCTAGCCTCAAGGGCGTCCAGTGCGAGAAGGTCGGTGAGGTTGGTGGTCCATTTCGCTAGCGCTTGAGCAACCGCAGTGCGGTCTTGTTCGATCGCGCCCGGTCCGTCGTTGCCGAACAGCTTGTCCGCGATCTTCTGGATGTCAGTCTCCAAAACCAATCCCAAACGAGGATCACGCACGTGTTGTGAATCCGCAGAGTCGGTAGCATACGACAATTTCAACTTGATCCTTGGGCGGAGGCTCGCAGCCGAGCTGCTGCCTTCGAGGAGGAATTCGACATCGATGACGAGGATCTTGGCTCCGAGAGTCAGCGTGCGTGTCAGCACACCTGTCGAGCCCGATGCTGTAGGCTCATCTGCCACTTCCGGGGCCGGGTCGGAGAAGGTTTCGAGGCCGAGCTTGCTCGCTGTGTGCTCTAGCGTGCTGCACAGGGCCTCAAGAGTCTGCAGGGCGTCGGTCCAGCTCGAAGGTGGAGCGGCAGATTCGCCCTTACGAAAGGTGCCAGCTTGAAGTGACGGAGGGAAGGCGAGGGAGGAGCCGAGCAGGCCATTGGTCGAAGAAGCCGGGTCTCGTTGAGCCTTGAACGGAGCAATAGAGTGTGCAAGCGCCGTGGTGTGCGTAGATGTTTCGGCCAAGAGAGAGATGTACCGACGCAGCTGGTTTGCAGCCGCCGCATCGTTGGGTTGCGACACATCCGAGGGCGCTGATGCGGGTGCTTTGAGCGCTGGAGTGGTGGCTGCAAACTGCGAGACAGAGCGACGGATCTGAGAGATGAGCTGCCGGTAATCGTCTCGGGACAGCCGGCCGTCTGCGCTCGATGCCGAGTAGAGTGACTGGGTTGTTGCGTTCAGAGGATGGATGTGCGCAGCCGCTTTCGTTTGGCTGTCCAGGCTCTGCTTGGCCTCGTGCAGCGCATCATACAGCGGCTCTTGCGACGTCACAGTCGCATGCTCGGTTGTGCTCGAAGCCGGAAGAGCCGAAGTGGATGCTTCCGGCATGACCTCGCCAGCAACTGCGAGACCGCTCGGAGCTTCCGACGCCATCTCGACCTCGTGTGGATCTTGCATTGGCGATGGATGGTCTGAGGCGCGTAGGAAAGGTGTCGGGGAAGCCAGCTAAGGACGGCTGATGGGCAGGCACCCCTTTCTCGAAAAAGTTGCCCACGGCCGCTTTCTTCGGAATTCGCCCTTCGGCCTCGTGCTTAAGCTGTGCCTGCAAAATCGCGATCTCACGTCCGTGCGGTGCTCGACTGCCGAGGCGCCTCCACGAGACCAACACGCTCAACCGCCTGCTCGTTGCCGATACCCCTCAGCGATCCGTCCCACTCGTCCCTGCAAAACCTCGAACCTCTCCCATCATCACTTTGGGCCACTCCGGAACCTTGCTGCCTTTGCTCGCGCCACCGTATCAGCAGCTGGCGCCCGCCTCCGTTTCGGTCCCCCGCTTCTATACGCCGACTGCGGTTGGGCAGTGAGTGATTCCTCCACAGTCACAGCCACAGTCACAGCCACAGTCACAGCAGCTTTGTCCGGCACACGGCTGCACTTGTCGCCATCGGCATGCCTCCGACAGCGGAATACAGGGCGCCCTGGCCGGTTTTTGCGCTGGCATGGTCAAATCATCCGTCCACCTCCTCGCCCTCCTCCTCATCACAACACCTGCGCAATCCATCCGGCTCAGCACGGTACGTCCCGCCTTCGCCCTCGCCGCTAGGACGCCACGACGAGTTTGGTGGACTGCCAGCTTCAAGCACGCCAGGACCTCCAGATAGCGCTAGAATAGCCGTGGGCTCCTTCGTCGAGCAATATACCAACCGCATCCAGATCCTCGGCTTCCATCCACGCGACTCATCCTCCCTCACTCTCTTGGCGGATGCATCCCACCCATATCCTCCGACGAAACTAGGTTTCCAGCCATCCACCCTCTTCGATGGCTCATCCAGCGAGCGAAGAGATGACTCGCTCGACAGAGAGTCCAGCTCCGGTGACCGCGGATATGCGTCGCCCACCACCAAGCTAGCCAAGCGTGGCAGCTGGGGCGCCAAAGTACGCTCCTCCCTCTCTTCTGAAGGTGGCGAAGGACCAGATCACTACCCAGATAGAGAGCTGCTCGCAAGTACAGCCGACTGTCTGCGTATTTGGGAGATCCATCGCAACGAATTCGCCGATCCCTACCAAGCCGGTTACGTCGGCGGGAATACGGCAGGTGCGTCCAAGCCGGATCCACAGCAGCTGCCCTTCGCCTTGCGCGAAAAGAGTGTCTTGGCGCACTCAAAGAACACAAAGAGTCCACCTGCTCCGCTCACCTCTTTCTCGTGGAACACGCCTTCTCCGAATCTCATCGTCACATCAAGCATCGACACCACCTGCACAATCTGGGATCTGCCCACGCGCACAGCGTTAACGCAGCTCATCGCACACGATCGCGAAGTGTACGATGTCGATTGGTGTCCAGGCTCGGCCGATGTCTTCGCCAGTGTAGGTGCCGACGGCAGTGTGCGTGTTTTCGACCTGCGAAGCCTCGAACACTCGACCATCATCTACGAGACTGGCACTGCCCCCGGCGCCACCGAATCACGTCCAGGCACCAGCATGTCGACATCTTCCAGGGCGACGTCAACACGCAGCGTACCTGCCGCTCCTCTACTTCGGATCGCCTTCAACCCATGGGATGCCAACTACCTGGCCACCTTTCATCTCGAGTCCGACTCGGTGCAGATCTTGGACGTCAGGGCACCCGGATCGCCCATCCTTGAATTGCGCGGCCACTCTGCGGCAGTCAATGCCATCGCATGGGGCCCGCCTTCGGTCGGCGCCGGAGTGCTCGGTCCAAGCAAAGGCATGGTATGCTCGGCCGCCGATGACGCTCAAGTGCTCGTTTACGACCTGGCGTCCACGACGCTGCGCACCGCATCGGCACAGGGAAGGCGCAGCAGGAACGGCCATGCGCCCTCGCCGGCGCCCGGCTCGATGGGCTATTCTCACTCGACCTCTTCCTTCGGCGGCACTGCCAGTCCGGCGCCCACCGCCAGCCTGGCGGGCAGCATCGGCATCGGTGCCGAGATTCCCTTCCTCGCCTACACCACCCCGAACCAGGAGATGGTCAACAACGTCTCGTGGCTCCGGGCCGGCGGCGGCGGTCTGCCTCCTGGTGTGGGAGGCTTTGGCGGAGGCGGAGGTTCCAGCGGCAGCAAGAGCGTTGTGCAGGAGTGGAACGAATTCACAGCGGGCAGCAGCGGCGGCAACACGTCCGGATTCGCACCTCACGACTCGGACTGGATCGCGCTTGCAGCAGGAAACTCGGTGCGTGCACTCAAAGTCTAGTCTGTCGGCGACGAGCCGCTCAAAGTCGATGCAGGCCTTGTTCATGTCTCACACCCGAACGCCATGCACGACGATTCCACGCCAGCCGAGGCCGATAGCTGCCTCATCGGAGAATACAACCTTTCTATTCCAGGAAACACTCGGGGAGTGCCGCGTGGAATTGAGTCAGCTGCGCCTGCTTTCACTTGTCCTTGTCGTCTTTGTTCTGCGCGTCGTTCTTGGCATCGCCAAACTTGATCGCCTGTGATCCAAACGAGAATGCGCCCGGTTTGGACGCGGTGGATGCCGAGAGGTTGGCAAAGTTGGTCGTGGTGCCCGATGGCGAAGAGGCGCCAAACGAGAAGGTGGGGGCGGCGTTTGAGGTCGAGCTGGAGGATTGCGTGCCGAAGGACGATCCGAATGCGCCTGCTGGCTTGCTTGCTGTCGATGCACCGAACGAGAAGGCAGGCGTCTTTGTCGAGGTCGATGTCGAGTTACTCGCTGCAGACGATCCAAATCCGCCAAAAGCGGGAGCCGCTTCCTTGGACGAGCTAGAAGAGACGCCACTGCCGAAAGAAAAGCTGGACGCAGTCTTGGCAGCTGGGGCAGCGGGCGTAGAAGAGTCGGCGGGTTTGCCAAACGAGAAGGAAGGAGCGGCTGTGGTCGCAGGGGGTACCGCTTCCTTCGGCTTGCTGGTGGAGAAGTTGACCGGCTTGCCACCGAACGAGAAGCCGCCCGAGTTGGCGGGAAGGTCCAGCTTGGGGGCACCAGGCATGTTGCGTGCTGCGTCGGCCTTGCCCTTGTCCTCATCGGCCGAAGAGGTGCTGAGCGGCTTGCCGCCAAACGAGAATCCACCTCTAGGCATGGAGAACGACGGCGGCTTGACGGTTGAGCCTGATGCCGAAGCGCTGGCCGACTTGGAAGCGGTCTCAACCACCTCGACATCGTCATCATCGTCATCGTCTTCGTCCTGTTCGTTGTCGTCCTCGTCGTCGATCTCATCCTCCTCCTCGTCATCCTCTTCTTCGTCCTCTTCATCGTCTTGGTCCTCGTCGTCCTCATCTTCATCTCCGCCTTCATCGTCCTCGTCCTCGTCTTCTGCGTGATCGCTAGCGGCCTGTGTGGAGTCTGCTGCTGCGGGCTTGCTCGATGTGATTGAAGATCCGAACGAGAATGCCGAGGGTGTGCTGCCGGACGGCTTTGTGGAGGTCGACGACGGCAACGGCGAGAAGGAGAAGCCGCCGGTGGCTGGCTTGACGGCAGTACTGCTCGAGCCAAATGAGAAGGACGGAGCAGCAACAGGAGCTGCAGGCGTTGTCGTCGCGGATTTTGTCGCCTCTGCAGGTTTGCCAAAGCTGAAGCTCGGCAGGGAAGAGGAGGAAGCTGGCGAAGACGATGGTGCCGCAGTGTTGGAAGACGTGCCATTGCTCGATGGTTGGAAGGACGGAGCGCCTGCAGAGAGCGCGGAGGAAGACTTCTTGTCTGCTCCTTCTCGGTGCTTGCGGTACTGGTCCTTGAACGAGTCGAGGAGGCCGGAGAGGTCGGCGAAAGGGTCGGCGTCGAGCTGTTCCTTGATCTTCTGGGCCAAAGTCGTCTGGAAGGAAAGGTTCAGACCACGAAGGGATCGGAGCTTCTCTTTGGCTGCAGACGAATCAGAGCTGGAAGCGCCGTTGGCCGCAGTGGTCGATGCTGGTGCAGCGGGAGACGCGGATGAGCCGCCGACGATGCCGGCAATGAAGCTGGAAGTCTTTGAGGGCGTAGTCGAGGCGGCGGGAGCGGCTGGAGACGAAGACGAGGAGGCAGCCGACGGCGAGAAGGAGAAAGCTGGCGAAGAGGTTGCAGCTGTCGATGCAGGCGCTGCGTTCGTCGACGGGGCGGCAGGCTTGGCGGCACCAAATCCAGTGAATCCGCCGAACGGATTGGCCTTTGCGGGTGGTTGAGAGGCGATCGTGCTGGCACCGGTCGAAGCGCCGAAGTTGAAGGTGGGTGCTGGCGCAGCGGCAGCTGGGGCTGGACTCGCTGAAGAGGTGGCGCTGCCGAATCCCGCGCCTCCACCGGGACTTGCAAAGGGGTTGGCGCCACCGGCGGATGCACCGAAAGGTGACGAGGACGGCGTAGCGCCAAACATGTACGAGCTAGCCGCGGGAGCTCCTGGTGTTCCGGGAGTACCCCTTCGTTTGGGAAGTCCCCGAATGACACGTCCGGCAGCAGGCGTGGCTGGCATGGATGATTGTGAAGACGGCGAGTCGTCATCGGATCCGTCCTCGCCGTCCTCCCTGCGAATCTGCTTTTCCGCTTGACGCTTCATTGTTGTCGAGCTCGTGCTTATGTGGTTCGCCTTAGCGTAGCTTGATGCAAACGCGAGTTGTTCTTCGAGAGCCGCTGGGAAGAGTGAAGATGGTTGGCAACGTCGAGACGATCAGTGAACCCAGCGACGAGGCCGCACGGTCGCCGCCTCGTCTCGAATTCTTCCCACTGCGCCCCGATGAGATCGGATGCAAAAACAGCTTGTCTAGGATCGCCGATTTGCTCGTTCGACTCTCAAGCTGGCGTTGTTTCTTCAGCGGAATCCAACACCTGATACTCGCGCAAAACATTCCGGTCAGTCCGCAGTAATGCCGCAGCACTCGGTCTCGGATCCGAAAATTCGAATCTTTGACCCGCGACAAGGGAGGAAATTTACGAGGGGCAGCGCAGGGCAGACGAGCGCACCCAGTGGCTGAGAGGAGTCCTCGGCGCAGGGCGAGCGGCGCCCGACTAGGCGCGAGAGATTGATCCTGTCCTCTCTTCTCTCCCCACCAGTCCCATCAAAGACAACGTCAAGATGAGCAAGATCCAGGTGTCCAGCGTGCGTAACACCCTCAAGGAGCTGATCCAGGCTTCGGAGGACAAGCGCCGAAACTTCAACGAGACCGTCGAGCTCCAGATCGGCCTCAAGAACTACGACCCCCAGCGCGACAAGCGTTTCTCGGGTACCGTCAAGCTTCCCCATGTGCCCCGTCCCCGCATGAGCATGTGCATTCTGGCCGACGCCGCCGATGTCGACCGTGCCAAGCTCATCAACCTCGAGTTCATGACCGTCGAGGACTTGAAGAAGCTCAACAAGAACAAGAAGCTCGTCAAGAAGCTCGCCAAGAAGTACGACGCCTTCCTGGCCTCCGAGGCTCTGATCAAGCAGATCCCTCGTCTGTTGGGCCCCGGTCTCTCCAAGGCCGGCAAGTTCCCCACCCCCGTCTCGCACAACGAGGACCTCGAGAAGAAGGTCACCGAGGTCAAGAGCACCATCAAGTTCCAGCTCAAGAAGGTTCTCTGCCTCGGTGTCGCCGTCGGCCACGTCCAGATGACCGACGACCAGCTGCTGGCCAACGTCATGCTTGCCATCAACTTCCTCATCTCGCTCCTCAAGAAGCAGTGGCAGAACATCAAGTCGCTCCACGTCAAGTCGACCATGGGCAAGGTCTACCGCCTCTTCTAAGCGGTTGTTCGCCATGTCTCTTTCGGCCAGCTTGGAGGGTTTTCGAGAATTCTGCTTCGGTCACTTGCATCCCACAAGGCATTTACGCACGCTTACACCCAGTTCCATTCGATGCCTCGGCTCGTGGCCGAGGAAGCGACTTGGGATGAGGGGAGCTAATCTTGTGACCTTACTCATCCCCCCCCACCCTAAAATACAAAATTGCCGTTGGAGGCGCACGCCGCCGTTCGCATTAGAGCGGCGGCTTGTGCTCTCTGCTGTCGGATACTCTGCGGTCTGTGCACGTCACGAGTGTGTACGAAGGTTGCAGTTGACGCCCGGATGGCCGGTGAGGTGGTTGCGGACTCGATCTCAACGATTTTTTTCTTTCGCGGTGGACAAGCAGGAATTGATGAGCGATGGGTTGTGATTTGACCAAGGGCGGAGTGGATGCAAGGGCAGGCTGGTGAACAGGCATTAGAATACAAGAAGAGCTGCAAGCGGCTTGCACCCTGCACGCCCAGGCGAGAATGAAAAGGCACGAGGGTATGCAGCCGCGACTAGGAGTGGGTGGGGTCCTCGTTGGCGACGTTGAGCAGAAGGGTGTCGGCGTCGAGCAGCACCTTGTTGTGGGAGCCGGCCTGGGAGAGGATGGTGGCAATGTCGCGAGCGGCCTCGAGCTTACGGAGCTTGAGGAAGCCCTTGTTTTTCTTGACGGCCTCGCCGATGAGTTCGGCGGACTTGGCCTCACCCTGCGCCTTGACGATGATCGAGGCCTTCTCCTGGATGGCCTGGTCGACGAGGAAGGCGGCACGCAGCGCGGCCTGCTGTGCGATCTGCTTTGCCTCTACGGCGTGGGTGAATTCGGGTGAGAAGGAGACGTGGGTGATGGAGACGTCGTCGAGGACGAGGTTAAAGCGCTGCGCGCGTGCGGTGAGGTTGTCGCGCACCAATCTCGACACCATCTCTCGCTGGGTGATGAGCTGGGAGGCGTTGAACTGCGCGACGACCGACTTGAGCACCTCGTTGACGATCGAGGGCAGCACGCGCTCGTCGTAGTCGGTGCCGAGCTCGCGGAAGATGGTGGGGAGCGCATCGACGCGTGGGCGCGAGAGCACACGGCAGGTGAGCGAGACCATCTGGAGATCCTTGGTGCCGGTGAGCGAGGCGATGCTGCGAGGCTTGGCTCGGACGTCGTAGTCGATGGGCTTTTCGAACCAGGGGATCATAAAGTGGGTACCTTCGTTGAAGATGTTCTCCTTGATACCTGACAAGCGCGAGTACTTGATGGCACGGTGACCACCGTCGACGTTGAAGAGCGACATGTTGATACCGAAGCCGAGCGCGACGAGCGCAACGATACCAGCCGAACCGCCGAGGATGTTGGCGAGGTTGGGCGGGCCTCCACGTCCGCCGCCGCCGCTGCCTCCACTGCCTCCGCTGCTTCCGCCTGGCTTGCCTGCATTGTTGAACTGCTGTGACGCCTGCTGAGCCTGCTGTCGCAGACGCTCGAGCGTGCGGAAGATGTTCTGTGGGCCACTGGGTCCGCGGTTCATGGTGCTGCGTGTCAGGTGGAGACGTCTACTGCGGCTGACTAGGATGATCTCGGGTGGTGCTCGAAAGCTGCTGTGCGCGGAAAAGGGGCCCTACAAAAGAGAGGCCTGTGTCAAACGCGGTAGATGGATCGCAAGGGTAGCAGCCGAGAGCGATGAGGATGACGACGACGAGAAGTGAGTGGAGAAGCGATGGCCTGCAAAGGATGCTGTTGGGCCGCGCACGGCTTACGGGCCTCGACGGCGAAGAATTCTCGAGCGGTTGACCAAAGCGTGCAGCCGCTCTCCAGACGCCCTCTCTCTCGCTCCATCCATCGCGGATTGGCTCAGCCGCTCCTCCGCCCTTTCTAAGCCTGCCAGGCTCAGCAGCAGAGTCGCAACCGCGCCAAAAAGCAAGGGTCGATCACCATTTTATCGTGCGGGTGAAGCGACGCGAAGAATAGGGTCGAGTGCGAGTCCCGACGCGGAGCCGCTTTGGATGCAAAGTCGAGCACAGACGTTGCTCCGGCTGCTCCTCGACTCCACATCTGCACCCTTCCCTACACCCCAGCTAGCTTCCATCCTCACCCTCTTTCCTCTCGTCGGCAAACATGACCGCTCGAGAAGCAAGGACGGTGATCGTCGTCACCGGCTCCCACACAATCACCGCCGGCTATGGCATCCACGAGATCCTCAAGCGTCCGTCCATCTCCTTAACAGCACGCGTCGGCCTTCCGCGTTCGGCCGCGTCCGGATCGTCGAGCTCGTCTTCGGCTCCCGACTACTCGCAGTACCTGGTTGGATCTGCGCTCGACGAGGCGGAGCGTCGCGGCGATGATGTCGCCATCTTTTGGCCCATGCGCAAGGGCTACGTTCGCGATTGGCAGCAGATGATCGCGCTGTGGAACTACGTTCTCTTCCACCTCTTGCCCATCCGTCGCTCGCACAACGATTCCAACGTGCTCATCAGCTTGCCGCTTCCCATCTCGCGTGCAACACACGCCTACCTCACCCAGATCTTCTTCGAGCACTTCAATTCGGCAGCCATCACCATCGCCGAGAAGCCGCTGCTGTCGTGCTACGGCGTCGGCACCATGAACGCGTGCGTCGTCGATCTCGGCTACGAGAGCTGCGACGTGACTCCGGTGATCGAATGTGTCGTTCAATCCAACGCCAACGTCAAGACCGACGTCGGCGCGCGCCACTGCATCCTCTACCTCGCCCAGCTCCTCCGCCGCGATCAGAGCGTCGCCAAGGCGGTCCAGACGCTGCTCCGATATACCCGCAAGGCCGCATCGGCGACGCCGCGTGAGAACGACGACACGGCTCTCAGGAGCGCCATGTTCTCGCTTGCCAAGCAGCTCGTCGAAGAAGGACTGGTGCTGGACGAAGACGCGGTCAAGAAGGGCGCTGGTGGCCTGCTTTCCGCCGCCGACGGCGAGGATGAAGAGGGCAACTTTGACATCGCTGCTGTGCTCGTCGACGGTGCCAAGAAGCACGACGACGAGGACGAGGAGAGGCGCAGAGCGTTCGAGGCCAACCAGGGCGAGGGCATCGACGAAGCCGTGCTCGCCTCAATCACGGGCGAGGACGGTCAGCCCGGCGGCTCGACGGACGACAAGGCGGTGCTTGTCCACTTCCGCGGACTCAAGCTCAAGATCGGTCCCGAGCGCTTCCGCTTCCTCGAGCCCCTCTTCCGACCCGAGCTGCTCAAGGATGTGGCGGGCGCGGCTGATCTGCACGTGGGCGACGAGCCGTTCGGTGCAGGACCCGTGGTTGCCGAAGCTGATGGCAGTGCGGGCCATGCCACGTCGAGCTACGACAGCTATCCGATGCCCACTGCGATGCCCGACTGGAGCCAAGCTGTGCCGCTGCCGCTGGCGATCGCCAACGCCATCTCGCGCGTCGAGGATGCGGATCGTCGGCCACAGCTCTGGGAGAACCTGATCTTCACCGGCCATCCTGCCAAGATCAAGACGATTCAGATTGAGGCCATCTCTTCGCTCTCCGAGTTTGTCGCTACCGAGCAGACCGAAGCGGCCCAGGTCCTGGCCGAGCCCAACCCGCTGCAGGCGCGCAACGTTCGTGCGCTGCGCGTGCCCGACTACTTCTCCGAGTTCAAGGACCGCACCGACCTGGCGCCCTTCCTCGGCGGCACAATCTATGCCAAGCTCGTCTTTGGCGATCCGCAGGCCAAGGCCTTCATCACCAAGCAGAACTACAACGAAGCCGGCCCCAACCAGGCGTTCTCGGTCAAGCTCACCACCTGAAGTCGGATGCCGCCGTGCTCGATGGCGTCCTTGTATTTTTAGAGCTCTTGCAACAGTCACTCTTTCTCCATCATCCGCGCAGTTGTGTGCGCTCCCAATGCTGTCCTCTCTGTGAAGCATCATGAGCATGAGCGTATCAATTTAACAAATCAAAACCGCGCGCCTACGGCCACACGCGACACGACACGAGTCCTCAGAGCGCAGGGTCCAGCAGGGTGATTTTGTGGAGGATGCGGCCATCAGACCAACACCTCCAGCGAAGATGGGTCACATCGAAATTTTTGGCTAACAACGACGAGGCTCTCTGCCGTCACCTTCGTCTCGGCTGATCCGATCAGACTACGTTGCAGCACATCGCAATCGGCCGTCTGCCGAAAGCTCTGCCTGCCTGCCTGCCATGGCGCTCAACGCTGCGGACGCTCTCTTCATGGACGAGCTCTTCGCCGACCTCGACGCTTCCCACTTCTCCATTCCTCCCTCGCAGAGCCCGCCAAAGCCCAAGCCAATCCGCCTACAAGGCTCACAGACATCGAAAGTGCAGAATTCATGTCCCTCCCGCCCTAGAGCAGCCCTCTCCGAAACGACTCGCTTCCAAACTCAGCCAACTCTCGACCTCGATCTAGAGGACTGGTTTCAGCAGCCAGCGCCGCCCACGCCAAAGCTCGCGTCACGTCATTCGCCATCGGCCGTGAAACGTCAGAAGTTAGATCGCGGTCTCGAAGCTACCACCAGTACCGGTGCGTCGGCTTCCAATACGCCTCGACAACCTCGCGAGCAATGCACGTACGTCCGGTGTCGTGTCGTGGCAACAGTCCACGGCTCGTACAACGTTGCCAGTGACACGCACACCGGCCCTGCACGCACACGGCCCGAGCACCTTCTCGTTCTCGAAAAAGACCAACTTGACTCAAGGAGCAAGCGAGCAGACGGAGTACGACCTCAGGACGCTCAGCAGGCCGATGTGTATCTTGCTTCTTTGCGCGACGACTGGATGCAGACTATCGTCAGCACCGGCGACATCGTCCATCTCGTCGGCCGCTTCGAACGCGACTTGAGAAAGGTGCCAATCCTCCTCGAGCAGCACAGCAATGCAAGCGCATCAAACAAGGGCAGGTCGGCACCGCACCCTGCGATCGAGATAGCACTCGAAGAACCAGCTGCTAATCCGGCTCCCCCACCTGACGTCCGCGCAGAATCGGTGGAGAGCGATGACGAGCTGTGGGATGATCTCGCCTCGATGCCGTCCTTGTCGCAGTGCGCCACCCAGGAGATGCTCGCGTCCGATGACGCTCCACAGGCTCAGCTCATGATCTTGGCTTCAAGGTCAACAGACGCCGACAGCGCAGATAACGCTCTAGACAACCTCCTCGTGGTTCATCCCGACGTCTTGGTGCCGGCCACCAAAGTCGCTGATGTCGCCTCATGCATTCGCAAGCCCGTCGTTCAAGACCGACTCCGCGGCGCTTCCGATACAACGGTCAGCCTTGTGATGGGCAACATGCTCCACGAACTCCTCCAGGCCTGTCTCACCGCGCCACCTCCCCCAACCACCCAAGCCTTCCCACCACCCAAATTTGAGGACGGCGAATCGATGCCTACCGCAGAAGTCAAGGCCGTGTCTCCCTGGCCGGAGCGATGGCAGGGTATTGGCGACTTCAGCAGAGCCTTTGTGGACCATCAGATCGAAGAGCAGGTGCGCTCCAACGTCGAGAGCCTGTATGCCATCGAGCTCAGTGCCGAAGACGCCACTGCTCAACTCCGCGAGAAAGCAGCTGCCTTTGCTCGCTTCGCGCATGTCTTTCTACAACACGAAGCCGAAGCTTCTTTCCATCCCGAGGCCAATCTTCGCGAACAAAGCCGTGGCCCCGAGTCGAAGCCGGCAAAGGTGCGCATTCGCCGCATCCTCGATGTGGAAGAGGAGATCTGGAGCCCGGCCTTTGGGCTCAAGGGTAAGGTCGACGTCTCGGTCGAGTGCGACATCGCCGAGGGCTCCGACCCGAAGCCGTCGCGCAAGGTTGGCTCGAATAGCAACGGTGCCTTTGCGCGAGGCGTGCAGAAGCAAGATTCGGAAGCGCCGCCAGCATCCAAGGTGACCACATCCGTGGTCCCGCTTGAGCTCAAGACGGGCCGAGCCGAGGTGGTTTCAACCGAGCATCGCGCACAGACGATGCTATATACGCTCATGATGTCAGACCGCTACGCCACACGAGTGAACGACGGACTGCTGTACTACTCCAAGTCCGGCGAGATGCACCGCATCAGCCGCAGCCGCAACGAGGTTCGCAGCCTCATCATCGGACGCAACGAGCTGGCTCACTACCTGCGTCACAACCCGAGTCGGCTCGCCAAGCCCGACCCCGAGGCGGCGCAGACCGATCGCGTTCGGGTCCTGCCACCCACCATCGACAGCGAGTACAAGTGTCGCAGGTGTTACGCCGTCGACGGGTGCATGCTGTTCCGCCGCGCCATCGAGAACGTCGTCGAGCCGAAAGAGGAGTCGAATACGTCACACGAAGACGTCTCGAGGCTCAGCGTCGCGGAGGCACAGGGCACGGACCTGGTCTTGGCGAGGAGGACGCCGATTGCGGATGTGTACGAGCAGAAAACGTCGCATCTGACAGCCGTGCATCTCGAGTTTTTCCGCAAGTGGGACCGACTCCTGAATCTCGAGGAGGAGGACGCCGTGCGCATCCGCAGAGAGATGTGGACCATGTCGGCCGAGCAACGCGAAAAGGCAGGACGATGCTTTGCCAGCATGCGCCTGGACCTCAACGCCTTGCAGCTTGAGGAAGCCTCGGCAGCGCCGGCATCGTCGTCGATGCGCCGCGTCGTTCACCGCTTCGTTCGCCACTGCCAGGCGGGACAGGATGCCGAGGCGAGCGTGCTAGCTGGTCACATCTCGGTCAACGACCCCGTGACGATCTCGATCGAGCCGGACATGCTCTCGGTCGCGCAGGGATTCGTGACCCGAGTCACGCCCACATCGGTCGACATCGGCCTAGATCATTCGCTGGATGCGGTTATGCAGCGGGCTCTCGAACGAGATGCCGAAGGCAGTGTTGACGGACCGGTAGGAAACCAGGTTGCTGCGGACCGTGTGGTGTTCCGCATCGACAAGGACGAGTTCGGAAGCGGCATGGGTCGAGTTCGAGCCAATCTGGCCGCGCTCTTCCTGACGCCGCAGAGGGGCGGTGATGTGAAGCGGCGCGAGCTCGTGGTCGACATGCGTGCACCGCGGTTCCTCGAGCCTGTGCAGGACGAACGCGTGCGTATGGTCGTGGCGGAGACGCGGGCGGACGCGAGCCTGAACGAGGATCAGCGTATAGCGATTGACAAGGTGCTGTCAGCCCAAGACTATGCGCTCGTGCTCGGCATGCCCGGCACGGGCAAGACCACGACGATCGCCAAGCTGATCCAGCTGCTCGTGCGGCTTGGCAAGCGCATCTTGCTGACGAGCTACACGCATTCTGCCGTCGACACGATCCTGCGCAAGCTCGCCGAGGACGAGCCCGCAAAGGGCGAGGAGGAGGCGATGCGGATCTTGCGTCTGGGTAGCAGGGACAAGGTGCATGCGGACGCGCACCAATTCCTGCTGCCGCGCTGCTCGACACTGGAGGAGCTGCGCGAGGCATTCGAGTCGCCCAACGTGGTGGCAGCGACGTGCCTCAGTGTGCACCACACCTTCTTCTCGTCCGGCATGGCCAAGCTGCGCAGTCGGCGTGGTGCGGACTCGCCATCCGAGTCGGCTACCGATGCGGCGCCCGAGTATCTTTTCGACTACTGCATTGTGGACGAGGCGTCGCAGATCCCGCTGCCGACGTGTCTGGGGCCGCTGCGGTTCGCGGACAAGTTTGTGCTGGTCGGCGATCACCATCAGCTGCCACCGCTGGTGAAGAACGCCGAGGCCAAGGCGGGCGGGTTGGACGTGTCGCTGTTCAAGCTACTGTGCGAACGACACGGCGATGCAGCCATGGTGGCGCTCAGGTCGCAGTACAGGATGAACGCCGACATCATGCGGCTGGCTAACGAGCTCGTGTATAGCGGGCAGCTCAGGGCGGGCACGGAGCAGGTCAGGGATCGAAGGTTGGAGCTTCCGCATCTGGAGGCGGCTTTGCAAGGCGCGGGAGTGGGCGGGTGGATGGAGGAAATACTGAAGCCGGAAAGCAAGGTGAGGTTTATCGACACGGCCGGATTGCCGCTCGAGATGGTGGGAGAGAGTAAGCACGGCGAGCTGGTCAAGAACCAGTTTGAAGCCGAGCTCGTTATTAGCATTGCCGAGGCGCTGTTACGTGCAGGATGCAGTGCGGATCAGGTTGGGGTGGTGACTCCGTATCGGCAGCAGATCAAGCTGCTGCGTTCGTTGGTGGCGACGCGTGCGAGCGGGGTTGGGAGGCACGCGCTCGAGGATGTCGAGATTTTGACCGCGGATCAGTCGCAGGGTAGAGACAAGGACGTGATCATCGTCACGTTCACGCGTGCCAACCATGTACCGTCATCCACGGGCGCACGCGGCGGCAGCACAGGTGAACTGCTCAACGACCTGCGCAGACTCAACGTCTCGCTCACCCGCGCCAAACGCAAACTCATCCTCATAGGCCATTCCCCCACGCTCCACGCATCCAGCGTACTCAGTCCCCTCCTCGACCTCGTCAAACAGCAGGGCTGGATCATCAACGTCCCCTCACCCCACCCCACCCTAAGCTCACAGTAGAGACCCCACACTGTTTGTCCACATCGGAAGTGCAACAACGTTCACGCAAGCCAGCTTTTCAGACAGAGACGGGAGTGCGCGACCAAATGCAAGTGTATGTTTGCAGGTGTGCACAGCTAAAAGGGTGACGTGGATGTGCGACGCCGGATCGAGACCTGCTCGAGCCGGACGTGCAAGCGCTGCGCGCGGCCGTGGGACGAGGATGGTGGCGCCAGGCCGAGTCCCCGTCGCCGAACCAAGCCACGCGCACGCCTACATCAGGAAGGGGAAAAAGATAGGTGGAGAGGAGGTGGTGGTCGTGTGTGAAGTTCCCGTGTGTATCAAAAGGGGGAGACGCGATTCCGAATGGCCATCGTGGCGCGCGCAGCATGCAGACCAGCTACAGTGCACGACCAACGACTAAGCCGAGCCCGACTCGAGATGCGGGTTCTAGGAACGGCGCGAAGTCTGGTAGATCTTGAGCGAGTTGATGGACCAGTAGGCCTCGCTGAAGTCCGGGTTGTTGCCGAGGTAGGCCTGGCACGAGCCCTGGCCGGTCATGGCCTGGCACGACTGCGACTGTCCGTTCATGGCGTTGTTCCACACGGCGCCCGAGCCGGCCCAGTCGCCGCAGACGGTGTTGGTGAAGACGACGACGTGGTTGTAGAAGTAGTTGCCAATGTTGCACTGCGAGGCGGGCCAGTGCGCCATGGGCGTGCCCCAGCCGCCGTTGGACGGGTCGGGCGAGCCGGAGCTGATGTCGCTAGGCACCTGACCCTTGGGGAAGAAGTAGGTCGAGATGCCGTCGGACTCGGACCAGTACATGACGTGGACGCCGCCGCCGTTCTTGTTGTACTGCACGCCAAAGTCGCCGCCCTTGGTGGAGGTGACGCCGCAGCCCTGGTTGCCCGTGGCGTCCGAGGCGCAGTTGGTGGCGCGGCTGTCCTGGAGCGTAAACTTGCCCGACATGTTGGGCTTGGCGGGCACGGTGCAGCCGCCGGTGGTGTGGATCGAGTAGGTGTTGTACGAGTAGTCGTTGACGCCCTCGATAATGTCGATCTCGCCGCCGTTGGGCCAGCCGCCGTTGGGGTTGGTCGGGGTGGACCACCAGGCGGGCCACACGCCGCAGCCGACGGGCATGTGCTCGGCGTCGAGCACAAAGATGCCCGTGGTGAAGGAGTCCTTGGTGTTGATGCGCACCGACTGCGCCCAGCCGTTGCCGGCGGTGATCTTCATGGTGGCCTTGCCGTTGTTGGTGCCGATCAGGCCCTGGTTCCTTGCCTGGTCCTGGCCGACGTAGGTGATGGAGCCGTGGGTGGGGTCGGCGTTGGTGAAGAAGTCCATGTCGTCGAAGAAGTTCGAGCCCGAGTACGACTTGACCAGCTTCCACTGCGAGGTGGAGGCGGACGACGAGGACGAGGACGACGAGGAGCTGCTCGACGAGCCGGAACCGTTCGAGTTGGAGCTCGAGCTCGAGCTGGACGACGAAGACGATGACGAGGAAGAGCCGTCGCCGTTGCCGGAGCTGGAGCTGGACGAGCCCGAGTTGGAGCTGGAGCTGGAACCGGAGTTACCGTTGCCGCTGCCGCTGCCCGAGCTGGAGCTGGAGCTGGAACCGGAAGAGGAGCTGGAGCTGGAACCGTTGCCGCCCTTGACGCGGTAGGCGTTGGAGGTCTTGGCGGCGCTCTTCTTGGGAGTGCAGGTGTTGCGCTTGTTGTGTGCGGCAGCGATGGCGGCGACCTCCTCGTCGTCTGCGTTGATGGTTGCGTTGTTGATCCTGCGGTCGAGGAGGACGAGGTCGTCGTTGTGGTGCTGCCTGCGCGAGTGGTGGACGTGGGAGCGGATCTTGTGGCCGGTGATGACGGAGCGAACACCACGGCTGGAGCGGCCCTGACCGGGAGGGACGGCGACGGGGCCTTCGGGGCCAGCCGATGCGACCGAGATGGAGGCGGCGAAAGCCAGAGCGAGAGCAGCGAGGTACTTCATGGTGATGATTGTGATGTTGATAATGCTGATGGAGCGAGACAGGATGGTGATGCAAAGGATGGCAGTGGAGATACGAACAAGACCGGCTTGGATCGAATCGAAGGTGACGAGGGTGTTTGTTGTCGAGAGGAGAGAGCTACGGATCAACGGAAAGCGCAAAAGCACGAGGAAGGATGCGAGGGGGTAGGTGGTAGAATGGAGGATAGGGTTATGCTACAGCAAGGAAGATAAAGGAAGAAGGAAGGAAGAGGCGAGAACCAGCTCGTCGAGTAGGGATGGGGAATCGCAGGGATACACACGGAAATGGGGAAAGGGGGATGAGGATGGAAGAGGAAGGGAAGGAAGAGGGCGACCGGACGAGGGCGAGGATGGAATAGGATCAAGCTCTCTGCATGGCCAAGCGCGAGGAGCGAGGAGAGGCGGCGAGGAATCCACGCTGCGCCTCTTGGCAGTGCAGCATGGGCTGGTGCTGAACCCTGAAACCGCCTCTGTTCCCATCCAAGCCCCGACCAACCGAGCGACTCGCTGCGCTGCGCTGCGCTGCGCTGCGCCTGCCCTGGCCCGCCTCTGCTTTGCACGGTCTTTCTCTTCGGCCCGCCTCCGCCTTTGCATCCACGCCCTGGCCCGACGAGATCTGGTGTCTTGGATGCAGTCAAGCTCAGCATGCGAGGCGAGACGAGTCGTTCCAGCCTCACTCATCGACGGCTCATCCGAAGCGCGTTCCAGGGCGACAGATCGGATCAAGCGAATCATTTTGCGATTGAGGTGGCATCCGCCAAGAGCTGCTGGCCATGCAGCGATTCGGAGTGCAGCCGGGGGGGCTCGGCGTGGGTGCGAAATCGAAGGTGCGTGTGCGTGGCCCTCGTTCTTTGTTCGCACCTCACAACGGGCTCACAAAGGGGACGGCTCGATGAGGACAGCAGAGAGAGGCAAGCTCAAAGTTCGCCGAGCAGGGAGTGGCCAGCCAGGAAAAGCCAGATGCCAGCGTGCCAGGCCAGGGCGCGTGCAGCCAAGATCTCGGATTCGAGTGCATGTGCAGCGCGTGTGCATTCGCGCTCTTGCGCCCCGCGTGGTGCTGTCTGTCTCTCGCTTGCAACCGGCGCCTGTCGATCGAGACCTGCCAATGCTGCCAGCACCCTCGCGCATTTTGCACTATCCAACATGCCTGCCCGACATGCAAGCCGTGAATGAACTCATCTCAGCTTCCTTGTTCCAAGGTGGGCGCAATGCAGGTCCATGCCAGACGCAAGCGCTTGGTGCTTGGCTGCGCCAGCTGCTTGGCGCAGATGCTAGCTCCGAGTTGCTGGCACATTGCGCAGATGGTGCCAAGTCGGCTGGCCGGGCTTGCGGCTGGCGACGCTGCGAAATTTCCCACTTGCGCTGTCATCGCCGAGCCGAAGCCCGTGCAGCGCCCCAACGCACGCGTGCAGTCCAACGCGGCTCATCCGAGCGCTGGCAGGCTGCAGCTGCAACGCTGTCAACGGAGCGCTTCCCTCCCCGTGTCCCCTTTTTCGCCTTCCCCCCCTCAATGCCCCCCTGGAAGCTTGGCAGCGGTTGCGCATTTCCGCACAATCTGCGCTTATGCGCCGGCACAGCCGACCGGCTCTGTGAGAAGCATTATTCACAGCGCAGCCGACGGCCACCGCCACCCCTTTGCAGGCGCCAGCACGGCCTTGCACCGATGAGTGCTTGGATCGCTCCTTCTGAGACGCGATCGCTGGGTCCCAGATCCAGCCGGCCCCTTGCGAGTCTCGATTCTCTCAAAGTCGAGTGTCAGCCCCGCTCGACCCGCTGAAACACGGCTTCCTCAGACCGCAAGCGGTGGCAGGCGCGACAGTGTGCTTCATCGGGCGGCGCAGCGCGTCTCAGAGCAAAAGACGGCTTTTGCCGAGCCACAAAGGGAGGGCGCAGCGGTCGGTGCTCGAATCTGCCAGAAAGGCAAGAAGGCAGAATGCCCGAGGCAAAGGAGACGCGACAGTCGACCGGCGCGACGCCCAACTTTCGACTCCGCCACCGCTTTGGTGCTAGCCGCCACCCGTCGAAAATCATATCTATGTTAGATCCTCGTCGGCAGCGCCATCTCATGCGTCGCCATTAGCACACGCTCAAAAGCAAGCTGGGCAGAACCTTGAATCGATGCAACTGACAACATTCGTCTACATTCTTGGCATCACATGAGGAAGAAGAGGATGGGTATCGTGAAAGGCTCGCGTCTACCAGGCAACGTACGCGAGGAAAGACCGGGGGAAGTGGCGCACAGCCAGCTTCCTCAGCTCCTCGAGCACCAGCATGCCCACACCGAAAGCGACGGGGAGGAAGTAGTGCTCGACCTCGACGCCGCGCGTGAGGAAGACGCGCTGGAGCGCCGGGATGTAGCTGAGGAACACGGCGATGAGCAGCGAGAGAGCCATGGCGGGCAGGAGGTACAGGTTCTGGGTGCTCTTCTTGCCGATGGGAGGCTGCTGGACGATGCTACGGCTCTGGGTGCGCCAGCCGAGCAGGTTGAACCACTGCTGAATGACGAGGTTGAAAAAGTACACCGCATTGGCGCGGTAGAGCACCTCGTTGAACAGCGTCGGGTTCGAGGTCTGCACCTTGCCGGCGCCATAGGTGAGCCACATGTCGGAGAAGGCGACGCCGTTGCGCTGCATGTACCAGAACGCCATGGCGCAGCTGATCACGGTGAGCGGCATGCCCACAAACAGATAGGCGTGTGCCAGCAGCCTCCAATCCGCCAGACGGTCCTTCTTGATGTCGCGGGGCTTGCGCTGGAGCAGGTTCGCTTCGGGCTGCTCATGCACCAGGCTGAGCGACGAGATGGCATCGGTACCCACGCACACAAAGATCATCTGCAGATTGCTCAGGATCTGCGGCAGCCCAAAGAAGAAAGACAGCAGCACCGCCCACAGCTCGGCGATCGAGCCTGCGGGAAGCAGGTAGCCGATGGTCTTTTTGAGGTTGACAAAGACCAGCCTGCCGTAGAGCAGCGCATCGACGATCGACGAGAAGCTGTCGAGCAGCACCATATCGGCCGCCTCCATGGCGACGGCCGAACCACCGCCCATGGCAATGCCAATGTCGGCCTGCTTGAGGCTGGGTGCGTCGTTGACGCCGTCGCCCGTCATGCCGACGCACTCGCCGCGCGCCTGGAACTCCTTGACGATGCGCAGCTTCTGCTCGGGCGTGGTGCGCGAAAAGACGATCTCGTCATACCGGCAAATCTGCTCCCAGTCCGACTCTTCCATGCGCATCAGATCGGGGCCGGAGAGCGAGAGCGCGTTTTGTGGACGATCGGCATTGTCCGCCTGCGTGTTGTACACGGGCAGCTCCACCGAGTGCAGATCGTCGAAGCGCTTTACTTTCTCGGCGGTCACAATGCCGCACTGGCGCGCAATCGCCTCGGCGGTGAGCTGAAAGTCGCCCGTCACCATGAAGAAGCGGATGCCCGCGCCGCGACACGTGGCGACCACCGAGGGGATCTCGGGTCGCGGCGGGTCGACGATTCCGACCAGACCCACCACGGTGAGCTGGGTGTTGGCGGCCATCACGGCATCCTCGAGCGGGATCGAGGCTTCGAGCTCGCCGGCACGGATGATCTTGCGAGCGAGCAGCAGACATCGCTGTCCGCGCGACGACCACGTGGACTGCATGGCAACAATCGAGTCGCGAACCTCGTCGGTCATCGGCACCACCTGGCCGGCAGCGTCCATGGCGAAAACAGCACGTTTGAGCAGCACATCGGGGCCACCCTTGGCGAGCAGGATCTTGTCGTTCTCGGCATCGAACGCGGCAGCCTCGCCGGTCGACATGACGGAGCCCACCAGCTTGCGAGCCTCAACTGCGTCGGCGGTAGCCTCGGCACGCAGGCCGACGAGCTGGAGCATAAACTTGTTCTTGGAGTTGAAGCTGAGCTTGTACTCTGTATCCCACGGCCTGTTGGTGTCGGCGACGGGCTTGATGAGTTCAGCCATCTTGAGCACGGCCGAGTCGGTGGCGTCTCCGTACACCTTCCTCTCGTCGACGGGGAGCGACATGGTGGCTGCGTCGAACACAGCTGCGTTGCATACGGCGCCTACGAATTGGAGCTGCTGGAAGGCGTGTCCGACAGGAGCGCCGGTGTTGACGTGATCGCGTGCATCGGCGGGGGTGCTTTCGAAGCCGAGCACGCCGACCGAGGTGGCAGTCATGCGGTTCGAAGTGAGCGTGCCCGTCTTGTCGGAGCAGAGGACGGATACGGAACCGAGCGTCTCGCACGTAGACAGCTGCTTACACAGGATCTTGGCGTTGGACATCTTCTTGGCGATGACGGTGAGCGAGAGCGTGACAGCAACGGGCAGACCCTCGGGGATGAATGCGACCAGGATGGAGACGACGTTGACGAGGAGTGCCGAGACGGACATGAACTCGGGATGCTTGGGGCGCAGGTAGGCTGCCCAGATGATGACGCAGATGACGGCGAGCGCCATGGCGATGGCAGCGATGGTGGTGACGAAGAATCGTACCTCGCGCTCGAGCGTCGTGAGACCCGCCTTGGGTCGGTTGGTCATGGCAGCGATTCTGCCAAAGACGGTGTTGTCGCCCGTGGCCACAACAACACCGATGGCCGAACCGGAAACACAGCTAGTACCGGCAAGCGCAATGTTGCGCGTCTCGAGGTAGTTGTCATCGGACATGTCGACCGTACCTGCAATCGCCTCGGCCTCGCCGGTCACTACGCTGCGGTCGAACTTTGCCTCGGAGCAGGCGATCAACCTAAGATCGGCGGCGATCTTGTTTCCGAGCGACACTACGACGATATCGCCCTGGACAAGGTCGTGTGCCTCGATGCTGGCATGTGCGCCGTTGCGGATGGCGGTGACTGCGTCGGGGAGCATGCCTACGATGGAATCCATGATGCGGCTCGTGCTGAAATCCTGCCACGCGTTGAAGACGGCCTGGATGACGACGACGACGAGCAGCACCACTGCAAGTGCAAGGTTGGACGTCTGCGGGTTGGGTTCGCCGAGAGGCTTCCAGGCGACGAAGGCAAGGATGGAGCAGACGATGAGCAGCGAACCGAATCCGCCAAAGATGTAGCCTGCGATCTTGCGGAGCAGCCTACGCGGGGGTTTGGACATGACGTTCTTGCCGTACTGCTTGAGCCTTCTCTCTACCTGGTCTGGGTCGAGACCGGATTGTGCCGAGGTGGCGGTGCGCGAGAGCACCTCGTCGACGCTGAGCTTGTGCCAGTCGAGATCGGCGAGCTCCTTGACGGCCTTTCGGTCGCTCTTGTGCGTAGGGTCGGCGAGACCGCCGTGGGAGAGCTGGATGGAGAGCGTGCGGAACTCGACGGGCACTTTGGCGGTGGGGTCGATGCGTGAGGGTGCGCGCAGCGAGGCGGCGATCGAGTGCGTGCGCTCCAGACGCCGTTGGGTGGTGGCGGACTCGTCAAAGCGCGTACTGCGCGACGTGGCGAACTTGGCCATGCGCGGCGCAGGAGCAGGTTCCACCTCGCCCTTCTCTGCGGACGACGCCGAGCTGGACGATCGCGATAGCATGCCCATGTTTGTCAAGCGCTAAAGGGGAAACAAGGGGAAACGGTGAAGGAGCGAGACTGGAAGAAAGACAGGGCGAGGGAGGCGAGCTTTAAGTAGCATCCGCTCCAGGTGCAGAGGTCAACACTTGCTCATGACAGCTGCAAGCGGCTGTTGCCCAGGGTGGGGGCACGTTGAAAGCCGGACACCTTCATGTTGTGCGCAGGCGCTGCGAGGGATTAGGGCTAACACCTGTGCACTGAGGGGTTAGGGCTAACAGCGTGCTGCGCAGACTGGCGTGGCTTAGGAACGCGCCGCACAAATCGCTCTGCTGTGCCAGTGGCAAAGTGGCGGCGAAGAGCATGACTCTGTGGGCGAGGGGCGAATGCGCATGAAGCGGACTCTGCGCTTGGCGAGGGTTAGGGTTGTCGGCTTCCATGCATCTCTCCCAGCTGTCAAATAAAGGCAAACCCGACGCTGGGCTCTTTCGCCTCGCAGCTCGGACCGCCGGCGCGCGGGTCTGACCCTCAACCCACTCTTCACTGCGCCTTGGGCGATTCACCCTTTTGCCCTCGCTTTAGCTCCTTGCGCCGAACCCAACCTTGCGGTGCGCTGCGCTGCGCATGCGAACGAGCCCACATCGAGCCCCGATGCCCACTCTCACCCAGTCAGAATCGCTGCCGAGCCATGACCGCTTCACTTGCCTAGTCCTGAATCCCTTTGTTTGGATGGATGGCTCCCTCAAACACATTGTGTCAGTTGCCGTCATAATTTGTACAGCGAGCAAAACAATTATCTGCGGCCATAGAACCTTGAAAGCACCGCATCCCGTCCGATCTGCGAAGTTAAGCAAGGTATCGCCTAGTCAGTACTGCGGTGGGGGACCACGCGGGAATCCTAGGTGCTGCAGTTTTTTTTTTGGGTTTTTTTTTTGGCATTTTTTGCTGCCTTTTTTCGCTTGATTTTTCGGCGCCAATTCACTCGTCGACTTGGCGTTGGATCTGCGGGCTGGGTTGTCCTGCCCCCGATCCGGCTTGACGAGATTCGGTTCAGGGTCCAGGCTGAGCCTCCGTCTTCTTGGTGGCTCCAGGCCATGCACGGTTCTTCCTGACGCTGCGCATCCCATCATCCCCACCAGCTTTGTCTCAGCTTAAGCGAAGATGCCGCCCACACCATTCGCACCGAGCCACGCGACGCCGTTCAAGTCGACGCTGTCGTCCTCGCAGCAGCCGCACACCAACCACTCGCCACTGCCGCCGCAGGCCGCACGAACCATCTCGGTGGCCGACATCGATGCTACGCACTGGCGGTACCACGCGGAAGGCGGCAAGAATCTGCTGCTCTCCTACGATCCCCCTGCGGGCATTGAGGCGCCGCCATTCGTGACGGCACAGGGAGCGTATGCGCTGCGCATTCCCAAGTCGCTGCCGCCCGGCTCGGAGGAGGTGCAAGACGACGTCGACGAGGCAGAGCGCTTTACGCAGCACGTCATCCAGCCGCTCCTCGGCGACTCGGAGGTGCTTCCACACTGCATCCGCATTCCCATCGGCACAGACCGCGATCGCACCGTCATCGATACGCTCGCAGCGGCTATTGAGATCCACCGCCCTGCTGCACGCCGTTCGGACCCGGCTCGCATTCGCGCCGAATCGCTACGCTGCATCTACGCCGTGCAGGACATCACTGCGCGGTCTACTTCTGCGAGCGGAGGCGATGTGCTGTGCGTAGAGATCAAGCCCAAGTGGGGATTTCTGCCACGCATCGACGCCATCCCATCGACGTCGGATAATGTCGACATCAAGACGCGCTACTCCCGCTTTCGCATGCACGCCGTCGCACGCAATCCCGCACTCACCCGCGAACAATTCGATGCGCTGTACGACCCGCTCGATCTGTACAGTGACGATCCCGAACGCGTGCGTAGGGCGCTCGATGCGCTCTGGACCGACTGGATCGCAACGCGTGGCAAGACCAACAATCTGCGCGTCTTCTGCAACGGCGCACTGGTGCGGCCAGACGACGCGCGCGCGCTTGCCGATGCTGCTGCGACCCTCGGCGCGTCTGCCGGCGAAGGAGTGGAGATGCTGCGGAACAATGTATGGACGCACTTGGTGGTGCAGGTTCAGCGCGAGCTCTTGCGGCGCTCGTTGGTGCACGATGGCACGCAAGTATCTGTGCTGCATCGGCTGAAGCGGCTGCAAGCCGCGCTGGATCCGTGGGACGTTGAAGGTCTCGCACACGCCTGGACCCAGCATACCGGCTCACACGTCCTCGGCCAGCTCCCCAACGATAGTGCCGCTGCCGAAAATATCACGCCAGCGGCCGCAGAGCTTCTTCCGCTTGTGCAGCCTTTGCTCGATGGCGCGCAAGCATCAAATGTACAGCAGGCAGTGCAGGCTTTTCTCGTCTCGGCCAGCTTCAAGGACTGCTCGTTGCTGCTGCGCTTCCCACGCGCGGCTGAGGCGTCCACATGGATGGTCGACTTGGACCGCAAACCCGCCACCAAGCTCGCAAAGATGCAGCAGACCGATGCCGAAGTATGCGCTGCCTTTCGAGGCTGGCTTTCTGCGCAGTCATCCGCACCCAAACCATCGATCAGCTAGCTTTTCCGCGAACAGAGAATGACATTGAGTGGGGTTTAGATGGATCGAGCATCGGGACGTGATTGTTGGAGGTACGCCTGCTTGTCCTTTTCGAACGCTTCCTCAGATGTACTGCACCATCGATCGGTCAGCTTTGTGAATCATCGTTTGTGAAGGAAGGATGGACTTACTAGACAAGAAGGCATTTGCTGAGGTCGTTGCGCAGGTCACGGCACGCCCAGAGCATCGAGATGGTTCGGGTCTGGGTGCATTGTGCGAACGCCTCCATCTGCGCACGACACTCGGACAGAGCTTTGGCTTTCGCCTGCTTCCGAAGCGTATCCTCCTCCCGATTCGAGATGATCGGCTGCGGCCCACTCGGTGTCGATGCTGCGCTCATCGTGTCGTATGTGCCAATGTGCAAAGTGTGTGTGGGGGTTGAGAGTGGAAGGTAGCAGCAAGGTTGGCATTGCAAAACCTTCCCACATCCTCCACTTTTGCGTAAGGACCCCGACACAAAGCATCACCTAAGACCTAAGTAATCTAACAATCTCGCCGTTTGGCCCCGATGAATCGCTTCCGCCTTCCCAACATTGCCCCCTCAAACAATCGCCTCACCCGGCTTTCATTCGCACCCAAAGCTGTAGAGTCGAATCCCTGAGATCATTGCATTTTCAGAAAACAGGTGATGGGTTGGGGCGGTGTGATAGGGGGGGTTGGGCATCATTGTACAGAGTAGGAACGGATTGGATACCGCTCTTTTGCTCGGCATTGCGCATGGCGGCGATCAAACCTTGCACACACAACAACCGAGAAGAGAAAAAGAGGGACGAGGGCCACAAGCCCTCGAATGCTAGCGGATGGAGAGAATAGGAACGACAAAAACAAGCTTAGACCGAGGTGAGGGGAGCGGGCTCCTTGAACTCGGTGTTGCGTGCCTTGACACCGGCGTCCTCGGCGCCAGCGATGGCAGCACCGCCGTGAACCTCGAGCAGCTTGTTCAGGTCGTCCTTGGGCGCCTTGAGCACCTTGACCTTGCGCACGTAGACGTCCTTGAGCGGGAAGATGCCCTGCGTGGCCTTCTCGACCTCGCGGCCAATCACCTCGGGGATGAGCTTGGCCACAAACTCGCGCAGGTCGCACGAGTTGGCCTCGCGCTGCACAATCTCGAACATCTTCTGGCGGATGGCGCGGATGTGCGACGACTTGGCGTACGTGTTCTTCTTGACCTGGTTGGCACGCTTCTTGGTGAAGGCAATCACGAACACGCGCAGCAGGTAGCCGTCGGTGGTCTTGACGTCCTGGTGCGCCTCGATGAGCGACTGCCACTTGCGCACGAGCGAGCGCAGCTTGTCCGAGGTGAAGTCCATGCCGTAGAAGTTGGTGAGGCAGGTGCGGCCCTGGATGCCGTCGACCTTCAGCTTGAACTTGCGGTACGCCTGCTCGTCGTCCTTGTTGAGGTCGGCGAGCGAGGCCTCCACAATGCGGCCCTTGAGCGAGTCATCGGCGTTCTTGAGACCCTGCGAGCGGTTGACAAACGTCTTGCCAACGTTGCGGTTCTCGAAGAAGGTCGGGGCCTTGATGTCGTACCAGTCCTTGCGGGTGAAGGGGTCAACAGCCCTCTTCTTGTTACCCTTGCCCTTGGAGAGCTTCTTGTTCTTGCCGACAGCTGTCGAAAAGCAATGACGTACGTGATTGGGGGAAAGGTCAGCATTCGGTCGTAGACAAGGTCGGGTGCGAGCGCGGTGTTGCAACACAAGAATGCATCGACGAGGCAGCACACGACAGCCGAGTATGATGGCGTGGTTGAAAGCGCCACGAGGGTGGGACTGTGGCGTTTGTGGTGGTTGGTTGGTCGACCGTTGTCGTCGGCGCGGATCGACATGGGCTGGCGGTGGGACTACATCGATGAGGCCTTTGAAAGTGAGTCGTGGCCTCCACGTGATGATGCCGGCTGCCGTGGTGGCGATGTACGTCATGGGTCTACTGATTGTGCAGAAGCTTTCGGGTGCGCTCCGTGAGGCACTTTAGGGATAATGCATGCTACAGCAAAGGCGCCCGGTCGGTGCAGCGAGGCAGGAGCGGCGAATCTTTCGAGATGGTGTAGCCGTCCAGATGGAGCCGTTCAGGCGGCGCAAGAATGGTGGAGATGAAGCGAAGCCTTGGTCGGCGACAAGCTGATCAACCTCCTCATTGTGAGATTCGGAGGTTGTTGGCTGAATGTCTAGGTAACGATGCGCATCGAGAGCGTCGCAGAAGCGTCTGTCGTGCTTGAGGGCATCCTCGATATATCGTGCTGGTCATCATGTCGATATCAAAAGCGTTTGTCGAGAGTGCTGGCAGTTGCGATACGACCTTCTGGTCGTCTGTAATGCTTCCTGCGTGGTCGGCGTGGATGTCGTATGTGTGTGTGTGCGCTGTCGTCGATGCATTGATTCTGTGTGTGTGCTGCGCAGTGTTGCTTGCGGTGATCACTTACCCATGATGAATCGATATGTCTTGAAGAAGGATGGATCGGTGAGGGAACGGACGATGTCAAGCTCGAAACTCGCCCTCAACCTCGACCCGACTGGCACTGCTTCACCTGCGACTCTGCCGCTGGCCGCTGCCACAGCTGCTGCCAGGCTGTGAGGCTGCCTTGGCTCGCTCTCTCCGTGAAGAGGCTTCCTTCGACTCGCTTCCTGATTGCGCTGCGCTGCCCTTCGCCCGACTTCAAGGCCCGTTGCAGCCGCCCGCTGGTCCCAGCCCTTCGCCTTCACCGCAAGTGTGGGCCAGCGTCGATGCACTGGCGCCGACAGACTTGGGGCAGCAGACGGCTCTCCTGCGCAGAATGTCGAAATTTTAACGTGACCATCCGATCTCGGCCGAGCTTTGGGCCATCACGTGATCAGCACTAAATTCAGGTTGGCCGGATTTTGAAATGATACGCATTCGCCCAAGCAACACCGAATTCAAGTGCTCTCCGAACTCGTCGCGGCCGCAAGAAGAAAGTCACAATTTCGGCAGCAGACTGCGATGCGTGGCCCCAAGGGTGTCTGAGGGCGAGCCACAACGAGGGCTGCGTCGGCCAGGCGAGAAAGTCGAGGAGAGTGCGACTGGCAAGCGCTTCTGGCGGGCCTGGGTCGGGACGAGTAGGGGTGAGAGCGGCGAGACTCGAGCTGCCGTTGGATTTAGGCTGCGATGGAATCTTGGGCAGCACAGCGCGATGTGACGGTTGGAGCTGGCCGAGCCTCAGTGAGAGCGGCGCCCGACGCCGTCGAGAGCTGGTCACTTCCACCTTGGTCTCTCTAGCCGTCACGATACCTTTCTCCACCAGTCATCACCCGGTGTTCCATCCTCAAGGTAAGTGGTGCATCGAAGACTCTTGTCGCACACGTCGTCATCGCAATCGCAGCTCTCGCATATCGCACGCACCAACATCCACGTCGCTCCACCACCGACCGCATCCACGAGACACGATTTTAGTGGAAGCAACCCCGCAGTACAGCAACAATAGCATTCCGGTATCTATCAATCACGCACGCACGCACGCATACGCATCGACACCATCGGATCCAGTACTGTACCTACGCCATCGCAGCCGCAATGCTGTTCGCCTCATGTCGCTGCGATCGTCCACTGCAGAAGAATCCTACAAATGGCACCAGCATGTTGTCATGACGCCATGTAGGAAAGGTGCCGCTGCAACGACACGAAACCAAAAGCACCCGCCTGGCGTCCGTACTGTTCGTGTTGGTCCAACATAGCTGCAGACGACGATACTTGACGACTCCGACAAACAAGCGCAAAGTTGCTCCACTCCAAGTCCCCTATCGCCGGGACACGGCATGGCATGTTTCTCGACTGCATGCTGCAAGAGCAGGCATATGTTGGCCGCATCCAGCGCATCTTCTCGGGCAGATCTCGATCGACACGCTCGTCCGACAACTCGGACCTACTCCAGCTAGTGCCACTTGAATCGAACATGATCATGCGACACTTGCGGCGCAGTACGACACACATCTGCTTCCTCTCTCAGCCGATCTTCGACTTTGCATGCACCGCCAGCACCGACTTGCGATGACGATGTGGCGTTACGTCTCCTCCTATACGCCCAAGGACCCAACCGACTGACTCTTGATCCACTTTTCGCATCCACCACCACGCAGACTCCGTCCTCATATAGTCACCATGGCTTCCGTCCAGCAGAAGATCTTCCGCACGGCTAACGCCCCCACCGGCCCCGCCGACGAGGTCGAGACCGTTGTCGCTCAGGCCCTCATCGACCTCGAGTCGAACGTGTCGGAGCTCAAGGCTGAGCTCCGCCCCCTCCAGATCTCGTGCGCCAAGGAGATCGAGGTGAAGGGTGGCAAGAAGGCCATCGTCATCTTCGTCCCCATGCCCCAGCTCAAGGCTTTCCACAAGATCCAGCAGCGGTAAGCATCTCTCGTCTCGACACACAGCCACATCATCTTGCAGCAGCCAGCAATGCCAAAACCAGCAGCCAACAGCTGGCAGGAAGGGGGGAAAAGAAGGTCACGAAGGGCTTGGCCCCACGACGCATTGCACAGCTTGGCATACGAGGGAGGGCAGACGTGGATCACACCCAACATTGGCAGAGGATGCAGTTGCTGCAGTTCGAAGAGATGCAAAGCAGTACAGCACGGACTACGAAGCCGTACAGGGCGGCATGCCGTGCAGGGACCAGGCATGCAAGCGATGTTTTGGCTGCTGCTGCTCTCAACGATTACAATCGACGCACATACTGACCCTTTACCTGTCGCTCCTGTTTCACAGTCTCACCCGTGAGCTCGAGAAGAAGTTCTCGGACCGCCACGTTGTGTTCGTCGGCCAGCGCCGCATCCTTGGCAAGCCCAGCCGCAAGAACCGTAACCAGCAGCCCCGCCCCCACTCGCGCACGCTCACCGCTGTGCACGAGTCGATCCTCGAGGACCTCGTTTACCCCTCGGAGATCACTGGCAAGCGCACGCGCGTCGCCACCGACGGCAGCCGTCTCGTCAAGTGCTTCCTCGACTCGAAGGACGCCACCTCGCTCGAGTACAAGCTGGACAGCTTCTCGTCGGTTTACAAGAAGCTCACCGGCCGTGACGTCAGCTTCCAGTTCTCCTCGGACAACTAAGCGACCGATCCCGCCTCTTTTTCGACTTCAGTCTTCATGGTCACCGTAGACATGTAGCATCATCCTTTCCGCACCACCAAAACTTGTCCCGGAGCGCGCTGTGCTACTGTGCGAGTAAAGACGCTTCCGTGGTTCTCCTCATGCCATGATGCAGCTGCAGTTGGCGAGCTGTGCTGTGTTTGGCAAAAGTGCGCTCTTGCGCTCTTTCATCTCTCTTTCTCATTCAAGCGTCTTCCTCTAGTGGAAACGTTGTGTAATTGTTCCCTCCCCCCCTACCATCATCATCATCATCATCGCTCTACGCACATGCACACGCCCCCAAAAAATCTCAACTCTTGCTTCTCCAGAACCACGAACGGCGTTGCGGTGTTGCACCACTAGCCTGAGGCATGACTAACTTAGCCTAAGAGGAGGTGGCCGCCGAGCCAAGCCGAGCCGAAAGAGGATGTGCGGCGAAGAGCTGTCAAAAAGCCATTCAATGATTTTCCAGACGCCTAAAAAAAGCCGAGGCGAAAAGGCACAACTGCGAGGCGCTCCACTGTGAAATCACAGGCGGCCCACGCGCGAAATGAGGAATGAAGCGACGGGCTGCTGTCAGCCGCGCAATCACCAACTCACTCTGAAATCAATAATGCGAGCGAGGATTAGCAGCAGGAACAGCATCGGCTTCGATGCCGGCAAGCCCCACCTCCTTCTGCCTCTGCAACATCACATTCCCGTCATCCAACGGCCGTGGCTGAGCCGCCTTTGTTTGGCACATCCGCTGCCGCTGCTGCTGCCGCTCTAGCGAAAGGGGGCCGAGCTCGAGCTGAGTCCGAAATCCTCGAAAAAGCGCTTCAGCAACAGCATCCCACCCGCCCATCCTCGACCCCCGCCTTCATCGACCCATCTCATCTCACCTCGCCTCACCTCACCTCTTCTTGGCATCCGCTCTCGCATCCGCATCCGCTCTCGCATCCGCATCCGCTCTCGCATCAGCACCAACAGCGGCGACCCATACCGCACAACCGCAACACAATGCTTTGATACCCGCTCGACAGACCCATTCCTGCAGCTCTAGCTCCCGCAAGGCCTCGCTCAAACACACTTGGCCGGCGCTCGGACCGCTCCCAATTGCGGTTACCGCTCCACTCGCACCCCGCACTCATCCGAATCGATCCGCACCTCATCCATGTCGTCGTCTGGACTACCAGGCGGCAGGGAGACCGCTGCATCGTCCTCAAACCCCCCTCTTGATCACGACTCCAGCATCCGTCGACTCGAGGCAGCATCGCCGGCCAGCCCACCCCCTCGCCCGCCCCGTGCAAGCTTGGATCGCTCGCGCCTGCAGCTCATGCATGCATCATCTCCACTATCTGCACAGGCCGCCATCTTGGAAGAAGATCCCGTTCCGGTGGCATCCCCCACTGTGCATGCAGCCACCTCCTCATCCGCGGTTCCACCAACGCCGTCCTTTGACGCGCACCTTCCCGCGCATCCATCCTCGGGCATCGCCCACATCGCCCTTTCACGCTCCCAGCCCCTGCAACAGCGTGCAAGCAATCAGGATATGCGCTCTCACCGCGCCTCGCCCGATGAACCCTCCCACACCATCAACCGCCTCCCCTCCTTCTCATCCTCCTCCYACTCGTCGTCGTCGTCGTCCTCCGCCGCCGCCGCAGCGCTCCAGCCAGCTCACTCCTCCGAGTCTACAACGGCCACAACATCTCCGCAACCCTACACGGATGAACATCAACAAAATGCATCTCGATCATCGCCTTCCTTCCGCGCAGCACCAACGCGCATCCCGTCTATAAACGATCGAGCGCCTGCCTACGCGCGTGCCAACATCCCCGCCTCTGCATCCTTCTCAAGCTCATCTGGCTCAAAGCAACACTACTCGTCTTCTCCTTCCTCCTCCGCCATCCCAGACCCGCGCGGCTCTCCTCGCTCCACTTCGACTCCGTTCGCGCGTCCAGCCGTTTCATCGTCCGTCCCTGCCGCACTCTCATCCCAGCTCGGGGCACCACCATCAACATCCCCGCATTCCACCTCTCGCGCCTCTCCAGATATGCACTACACACGTTCCGTCCTCGACTCGAGCCCACACAGCTCGCCCTTCTCGGCACGTCGCGACGCCAGCTTCACGCGCCTTCGCTCCGGCTCTGGCTCCATCAGAGGCAGCCCCCGCTCGCCCGTCACTGGCGATGCCGAAGTCTCTCTCAGCGTGCACGTCTGGTGGCCATCCACTGCAAAGAGTGCCTCCTCCACCCTCGCCAGGGCCCCGCTCTTCCGCGATGCCGCCACCGTCAAGCAGAAGCTCTCCATGCGAGCCACCTCCAACCAGTCCCGCGCAGCCGAGATCGGCCACGATGCCGTCTTTGAGCGCGCTTCCTTCGGCTTCCGCCACGGCGGCTCATCCTGGCTGCGCGAAAAGCCAAGCAAGAGTCGTCTCAACTCGCCCTCGTCCTCCGTCGGCCCTCTAGGCCAGTTCAAGCGGGCCACGCTCTTGTTCCGCGACAACGGCGGCCTCTCCATCTTTGGCGAAGGCAACGCCCTCACTCACACGCTCAACTGCGCCGCCCTCTCCCACGCCGACGTCCGCGCCGTCGACGACTCGCTCTTTGGGAGGCCGCACGTCCTCGCCGTCCGTCCGCGCCAGTCACGCGCTCGCACCGAGGTCTCCATCACCACACGCAGACACGAAGCCGCATCGCCCAACGAGCGCACGCATCGCCCCGAGCCCATCTTCATCGAGTTCAAGTCCGAAGAGCAGCTCCAATACGTGCGTACCCTCCTCCACATCTTCGCCAGACCCGACATCTACGGTTCGCCCGCCACGCTCGACACCGGCGGCACGCATCGCTTCTTCCGTCAGCTCGACATCACCATCTCGGACGCCAAAAGCATCATGCCGCGATGGCCCATCGAGGACACCACCACCGATGTTCTGCCTGCCTCTCCCATCCGCTCGGCCAATCATCCGCTCATACACAGCAGCCAGCCCGCTTCCCCCACCGTCTCCAGTGCAGGGGGCGCTCCCAGCATCGCCAGCGGCGAGCTTCCAAGGTCGCTCTCGCATCAGCTCGCCTCGCTCCGCTCCGACGACAACGAAGATTCGCAATCGCCTGGCTCGGAGCCGCTCACCGAAGACGGTCTCTCCGGATCCTCCCGCGCAGGTTCACAGCCTGGATCGCGTCCAGGCTCCCGCCCCGGCTCTCGGCCCAGCTCACGTCTGCGTCACAATGCCAAGCCCTCGGTCAGCAGCATTCGCCACCATCCAGATCTCGTCGACGACAGCAATGCTGCCAGCGGATCCAGTCGACCGGCTTCGCGCACGGCCTCGCATTACGACGCCCATTCCATCGCCGAAGACGATGCAAGCTCCATCGGCGATCACCACACCGGCCCCCTTAGCGGTCACGCCGGCGCCAGTCGCTTCGCCTCTACCCACACCTCCACCAGCGAGGCCGCACCGAGCATCCATGCCGGCCTCAGCCACAGCTCGAGCTTCTCCACCACCTCTCGCGCCTCGGCACAGCGACGCGACGACAAGGATCGCTTCGAAAAGGCTCGCTTCGACCGCTACTGCCGCATCCGTCTCGATGGCGAGCTGGTCGCACGCACCAGCCTTTCTCAATCTGCCATCAACACGTTTGCCATCGACAAGTTTCATCTGAAAGACGTTGGCGATGCACGGTCGCTGCTCATCGAGGTGCTGCACCCCACGCAAAAGACCACCAGCTCGCTCTCGAGCTCGGCTGCCAACGTCGGAGGCAAGTACATCCTGCTGGGTCTGGTCGAGATCCCCATCGAGACGCTGCGCAGGAACGAAGAGGTCGAGGGCCGCTTCCCCATCTGGTCCATCTCCACCTTCCCATCGCACCACGGTGCCGACGACGCCGATGACGGAAGGATTCCGACCACCTTCCATCGCGGCATCGTCGGCGAGATCTCGCTCTCGATCCGGCTGCACGAGGGAGCCGTGATGCCGCTGAGCATGTACGAGGAGGTGTATGCCAGGATTCACGCTCCGGATGCGGCCGACATGATCAGCGAGCTCGCCAGCACCATGCGCGAAGATGCCATCATCTCGCATCTCATCCGCATCTACGCCGCTTCGGGCACCATCTCCGAGCGCATCTCGGCTCTGATTGAGGCAGAGAGTGCCAGCTGGGGCGAGAAGATGGAACCGGAACTGCTCTTCCGCGCCAACACGCTCTTGTCGCGCTCCGTCGACCACTTTCAGCGGCTTCGAGCGCTTTCTTGGCTTGAAGAATGCCTGGGCCCGACCGTACGCAAGATCTGCCACGATCCTCTCGCGCCGGCTCGATCGGAATCGTCCGCTTCAGTCGGCAGCGCGGGAAGCGAGGAGCCACACTTCGACTTTAGCACCTCGATCCGCTCACCGCCGTCGCTGCCCGCCAACGCCATCGACACCATTCCGGACGGACCGATGACGACCAACTCGCTGCGCAAGCTCAGCGAGACCATGTGGCAGAACATCTATCGGCAGCGTCACAGCTGCCCTCCTGATCTGCGCATGGTGCTGTACCAGATCCGCTGCAAGGTCAACGAGCGCTACCGCAGCTCCAAGTCGACGCGGCCGGGCATCCAGGGCGTGGGTGCGTTTGTGTTCCTGCGCCTCTTCTGTGCGGCGCTCAACGCTCCACAGCTCTACGGGCTCACACCGTCGCAACCGGACCGAAGTGCGCAGCGCAAGCTGTTGCTGCTGAGCAAAGTGCTGCTGGCGCTCGCCAGCAAGAAGGTCGCGTTTGACAAGGACAAGGACTGGGAGCTGATGCCGTTGAGCGATCTGCTGCGCACCTACTCGTCGGCGTACGACGACTACATCAGCGTGGTCTCCACCGAGCCACCCACTGCACCGCCAGTGCAGCTGCTGGGAACCAGGATCGACGACGACGCCGAGATCCAGGCGGCGGCATTGCGCAAGCTGAGCTCGCTCTCGCCCTTGCATCGCGAAGCGATCCCAAGGGCTCCGTATATGATCGACCAGTCTCAGGCGCTGGCTGCATTCGTGGCATTCGTCGCCGATGCGGCCGAGGAGCGCGAGCATGTCAAATCTCCTCTTGGCTCTGTCGACGGCGGATGGGCGGCTTCGGAAGCTGGCGATCACGATGGAAAGTCTGATGCCAAGGAAGCGACGACGATCCGCCAGAGGACACACGAGTTTGTGCAGATCTGCTGCCGCATCGAAGAGGCCGCAGGGATGTGCATTGACCAGGCTGGGTACGATCCGCGGCCGATCGCGATGGAGCGTCTGCAACGTGCTGCGCTTTCGAGCCTGTCTCGGTACGGCGGCTCGACTGCCTCGTCTTTGCTCATGTCGTCGCCCGTACGGGGAGGGCTGGATAGCTCGGCAGCATCGTTTGCGTCTTCGACCTCGAGCTTCGGCACGGTGGTTATGGGTGGCGAAGCCCACGAGACGTCGCCGAGATCCTCGCCGGCGCGGCTGAGGACCCGCCGAGCCACGGTGAGCGCGGCGCAATCGCGCTCGAGGGTAGACGACAAGCAGACCCCCGAGGTCGATGGCGGATCGCCACGAGGCGGCAGGAGGACTAGCTTTGGTCTGGCACGCTCGAGCCGAAGACCATCGCAGGCGATGTCCGAGATGGATGTCTCTGTCAGCCCACAGACTGGACCTGGACACGCGAGGAGGATGAGCGAGATGAGCGAGAGCAATGCGCCGACGCCGCGCCAACGCACGTCGATCCAAGCGCTGGCTCCGATGCCGCTGGGCGCTTTGTCACACCAGCGCGCCACGTTTGGTTCGAGTCGGAACGAAGAGGACGAGCACGGGTCGGACGACGAACTGCGCCAGGCATACCGCATGCTACGCGCCGAAGAGGCGGCGACGGCCAAAGCCGCACCGGCACGCGAGAGTGCGCTGCCTTCGGGCGCGGCTGTGGGCTCGGATGCGGGTAATGTGGGCGCAGCGATGGTGCCGGATGCCAGCTCGACATCGGCGGCATTGGGGTTGGAGCCCATGGGCGCTCTGTTGGAAGCTGACGACGGCTCGACATTCGAAGCGGTGTATCCGCAGCGCGGTTTCGCCTCGCCGACGGGCAATGGCCCGCCTTTGTCGCGAAGTGCACGTCAGTCGGTGGAGCTGTCGCGTCCGGCATCGCGAAGACTCAGCGCCAGGGCGTCGTTCACGGCGGGCGCAGGCAAGGCACCTGAGGCGGGTCTGGGCGGTCTGCCGACGCGTGCAGGCGAGTCGGACTCGTCGCGGCGACACTCGACGGACCAGCCGTCACTGCCACGCAACTACTCGCTGCCACAGCCACCGGGCGATCGTCGAATTTCGGCCAAGGACGAGCTGCGCGACAGCCCCGATGGGTTTGGGACGGTGGTGGAGGATGCGTATGCGCAGACGCGCGCTGCACTGCCACCGTCCGCATCGATGCCCGTCGTGGGAGCATCCGAAGCGAGGCGTGGCAGCGTCGGTGGGGGAGCAGATGCCGACTCGGCGCAGGCCAAGAAGAAGAAGTGGTGGAAGCCGTAAGGCTGGAAAAGAATGCAGACGCTAATATGAATAATGCTGTCGTGGTGGTCGAGCGGCGTGAGTGTGAGAGCTGTCTGAAGCCAGCAGGCGTTACTATACGCTGGCTTTTGGGTGACTTGAACGTGAACGTTTCGACGGAAGAGGCAACGTCGGGAGACTGGTCGGATCGTTACATGGATTGGTTCTTCTACGGCGGCTGCGTGGTGTGAGGCACAGCGAGGGAGAGGTGTGAAGGTGTCAGCTAGCTCATACGTCCGAGATCCGGGACGAGGGGGGAGTCAGGGTCCAAGGGTTTTGGTGGGGATGCGGCTCGTGCGCGTCGCTTGTGACTCGTGCTCAAATCGAGTAGTCGAGTTGGGACCATCACCTTCGTTGTCTACATCGCCTTTACCCAGCCGTGCACCGCCCAAGCACGGCTCACCACCACCTGCCTCGCAAGCTCAACAACGCAGCTTGAATCGAGTCATACCCGCCGCTGAGCTCGGATCTCGACGCTGGCGCAATCGCTTCTAGTCGTGCATCGACGACGCTTTTCGCAGCCGGTGAACGCAGCTCAAATTGACCAGCGAGGATCTCTCGAGCACAGACGATATCGCCATACCATCCAACACCTGCAGGCCATTTCGCACGCGGTACACGCAGGCACACGCCAAACCGCTCGGGACGAACAACGCCTCTCTACTGGAGGATTTGCGGCATGACTTCGCGCTCTGCCTCTTCCGGGGCGATTCCCGCGCTGGACCATCTGATCCTGCTGGTCAACGACCCACGCACGGCATCTTCGCAGATCGAGAGCGCACTGGAGCGAGCGATCTGCACGTTCTCCGCGCTCGGCTTCCAAGTTGTTCGCGGCGGTGTTCACGCGGACGGGATCACATCCAATGCGCTCATCGTCTTTGCAGACGGAGTATACATTGAGCTGGTGCAGTTCGAGGCAGCACCTGGGCTCTCATCTGGCGAAAAGCAGGCGGATTTCGAGGCGAGGAGGAAGAAGCACTGGTGGTACAACTCTCGTCCGGGGTGGATCGACTGGTGTCTGCAGGACGGTATTTCGGACGGGATGATTCAGAGCATCAACGACAATGCGCAGCGGTTGCGACAGACGGCTCTCGAGGAAGAGCAGCGTGAATCGCAGGACGGGATGCGAATCGTCGCACCCCGACTTCACTATCTCGCCCCGCAGGAGGGAGGCAGAGTTACAATGACGGGCGAAGAGTTGCGGTGGAAAGTAACCTTCCCCTCCCCACCCTCGGGCACCGTGGGCAACTCGAGATCAGCTGTGCCGTTTTGGTGTGCGGATCTTACGCCTCGCGAGTTGCGAGTTCCACTCACCCGGTCGATGCACGAGAATCGCTCTCCCGGCATTGCAGAGATCACCCTGCTGTATGCGCGCGATACAGTAGCTGCGTATCTCGACGTAAGTCTGGCACTCAATCAGCCGATTGATGCTGCCACCCTCCCCATCTCTAGCGAGCTACAGCTCGTTCCCAACCACATCCCCCATCGACTTCTTGCTGCTCCAGCCCCTGCGCCCAAACCAGACGCGACGCTGGCAAAGGGCGAGGGACATCCTCATCACCAGGCGGGGACGCCACAAAAGTTCATCAGGGTGGCAGTAAAGGTCGCGGAAGATCCCCAGGATTTCGCCTGGATCGAAAGGCATGGAGAGGGGCTGTACGAGGTGGCCATTTACGGTGCGTATCCTTAGCTTGCGAAGGTGGAAAGATCTAGACTGACGACGCTTTTGTGGATTGGGGTCAAAGTCGCGGCGGATAAGTTGCCTGCAACAGCTCCACCGGATGGAATCGGTACGTTCCACCCCCGAACACACACTTACTCCCCATTCGGATGGCAGGCTGATTCCTTGAAATTGGAGTATGGCAGAGCAAACCACGTTCAGCGCCGGGTTTGGACGCATCCGACTCAGCCCGATCCTGCACTAAGATTCTAGCTGCGCATAGCGAATCCAGGCATCCTTGGACGCGGCACGACGCACGAGGATGCGGTCACCGCCGTCGCCAAAGTATCCCTGCTTTGCCCACGCATTTAGGTCGGCGAGACTGAACGGACCGAATGTCTGAATCTCGGGATCGACGGATGTGCCCTGCTCGCGTGCGGCTGCAGCGAGGTAAGCTGGCGTCCAGCGGTACTCCCATTCTGCCGTCGTCTGTGCCGGGTCTACAGGTTCTGTCGGCGGATCGAACTTGGCCGCAGGATCAAAGGTGTTTCTTACCAGGCCCGATTTATGCACGTCGTGCAGCAGCGATTCATACGTCCGCTCGTAGACGTCGAGCCTTCCAAAGCGACTCATCAATACCGATGCCAGATGGGTTACACTCTCCACCTCGCCTGCCGCCTTGTCCACGTCTTCCCTCCGGCCGCTTTTCTTTTGTCCGGAAAGCTGCTTGCCGAGGCGCTGGAGTGTGCGCTGCACGGTTTCGGTGCGATGCATATGCTCGACCAGTCGACGCTTGACATCGTCCTCGTCGCCGTCTTGCTGTGCAGCAGTGGCTTCGCGCTCGCGCAGCGCGCGGTCACGCGCTTGCTGCGCACGCCGCGCGTCGAGGATGGTGGTGCGCGAGTAGACGCCCGTGAGCCAGGTGTCGTGCTGCGCGTGTGGATCGCGCGCGTGCTCGTGGTAGTTACCGTCGGCGTCGAACGCGCCCGTGCGCATCTCGTCGCTCATGTTGAACCCCGTCACTTTGGGCGCCTTGGCGCGTGGCTGCACCGTCCCGCCCGGCGAGGTGGGCGGCGTGCGCTCGGCGTACGCATTGAGATCCACCGCTTCGTCTTGCCCGTTGGCGGAGTGAGCGTCGTCCTCGAGCTCCAGATCGGGATCGGCATCGTCATCATCATCGTGCGCGTCGCCGTCGCCGCGCACAAGATCCGCGTCGGCATCCGCGTCGAGCGCCGACCGCTTCTTGGAGCCAAATTCCTGGCCCTCTTCCAGCTCGCCGAGCTTGAGAAAACGCTTCTTCCCCGCTGCTTTGTGCTTGTCCTTCGACGGTGCTGCATCGTCGTCTGAGCCTACGTCGAACATGTCGTCGTCATCGTCGTCGTCGGCATCGTCTTTGGCGCTCGCCTTACGCCGGCGCTCAGCTCGGCGCCGATGCGAACCTGCATCCGCACCGGCGTCCGAATCGGCGTCGTCATCCGAGTCGTCGCTCGCAGAAAGGTCCTCGCCCCGGTCGTCGATGCGCCCACGCTTCTGGTCCTTGCGCAGCCGCCGCCGGTCCTGCTCTTCGATCTCGGGGTCGCCATCAAAGTAGTCGGTGTCGGCGTGGCGTTTGGCGGTGCGCCGTGTCGTGTCGTCGATGCGTACGCGCTTCGAAGATGAGGGACCTGGAGCTGAAGAGGAGCTCGAGACGGCCTTGCGCTTGTCCTGTAGGCTCATTGCGACGGGCGATGCTTGGGTGGTCGGCGGAATGGATGGATGATGGCGTTGGAGAGGAGCCAAGAGCAATCACGAATGTGGAGTTTCTCAGGGTCCTCGTAAAAATCGAGCCAAAAAAGGCGATTTAAATCGTGCTTTTTTGAGGCATTTTTTTACTGGAAAAGAGGGTCCGTGCTCCGAGTGCTGCTCTGCTGACCCTTTTTTTTTGGGTCGGAATCGCCCGGCGAAAATAGGCTCGCGGCTGCAGTCGGCGACATCCGAAGACACCGATCTCGTGACCGCAGAGAGAAATCACACCTCCTCCCCTTTATCATCATCACCACCATCAACGAGACGCAATCGATAACGACATGCTGCGCTGCACGGCTCCTTGAACAGCTCCACGCAAGTGGAGTCGATCACACCAAACAGCCCACTCAGGCTACGCAGCCCACAGACCACCGGCGTTCCCCACCTGAAATGGTCTCACCACTTCTTTCTCGCTCAACATGACTGGCGCCGCCGCAGCACCCCCTGCCATCAGCCCATTCGAAATCGCCAACATCCAAGCCACAGAAATCGAGGCCATCCAGACCATTCTCGACCATGACTTTGTGCCCATCCAGCAGAAGGCGTGGAAGGGCGCTGCCTCGGCACAGCTGCACGAGTTCCAGGTAGTCCTCCGTCCGGACGAAGAGCGTCTCAAACCGCTTCTGTGCGCCTACGTCACCTTCCGCTTGCCGAAAAACTACCCGCTCGTGCCTCCGACCATCATCGTCAAGCAGAATGACGGCAGGCATCGCGGTCTCTCCACAGACCATCTTCACAAACTCAGCCACGAGCTCAACCAAAAGGCAAAGTCGCTCCTCGGAGCAGAGATGATCTGGGAGCTCATCACCACCGGCCAGGAATTCATCAGCATCCACAACGCCATCCCCAGAGAAGTCAAGGACGGCGCGCCCTCGCTCAGCCTCGAACAGGAAATGCAGAAGCGCGCAAAGGAAGAGCAGGAGCGTCAGCATGCTCACGAGCAAGAGGAACGCATCCGTAGAAAGCATGCTGAAACCTTACGATCAGAACAGCTCGCCCAGCTCATCCAGGAGGAGGCCAGCAAGAAAGCAGCGCTGCTCAAGCAGGAAAAGGAGCGCAAGCGAGAGAACAGCTACTTTGCCAATCACGGCCCTACCAGCCCGGCAAATCCATACCCTTCCTCCTCCTCCGCCGCCGCCTCTACCAGCACGACAGCACCGGCCGCTTCCGCCTCGGATGCTTCGCGAATCGAGACCTTCCTCGACCCCATCGAACACAACGGCAGGGTCACCTCGGTCCTCCGCGTCGGTCCCGTCCTATCCAAAGCAGGTCTCGCCATCCGCCATCTCGCCGAGCCCGCCCACGACGATCCGGCCGACTCACGCGTGCCCTCGCACACCTGGATCCTCGAACACTACCTCATCGCATCCCAGCACTACGCCTACTCCGCCGGCAAGCGCAAGCTCGAAGAGGTCGAGTTCGAGTTCGACAAGCTCGTCAAGGTGCGCGAGCCCGGTCTGCTCAACGTCCTCGCCAGCGCCGTCACCCGCGTCGCAGAGCCCCAGGGCTGGAAGCTCAGCGTCGTCACCGAGCGCACAGATGGCGTCGCCCTCCGCGGCCTCCTCCAACAGTGCGACTCGCTCCCCTGGAAGCGCGTCCGCCACCATCTCGCCGCTCTGCTCAAGACGCTCGACTCCCTCCATACCCGCAACCTCGTCCACCGCAGCATCGATCCCGACTCGGTCTTCGTCGAAGCAGGCGCGTCCACATCCATCCGCCTCGCAGGCGCGTGCTACTCGCGCCGCCTCAAGGACATGCACAAGTCGAACCCGCTCAACGACATCGTCGGCCCCATCCAAGACGACGTCCACCCAGACGCCTGGAAGCCGCCCGAGGCCATCGACCAGCCACTCTCCTACAGCAGAAAGCGCGACATTTGGGATCTCGGTGTGTGCGCCTGCCAGATGCTCTTCGGCCCGGACTGCATCGTCGAGTACGACATGCCAGAGCACGCCATTCGCAGCTCCAAATCGCTCGCTCCTCACGTGCAAGCCTTCCTCTTGCTCATGCTCGAGCGCGCCTCAAAGAAGCGCCCCACTGCCGCCGCCCTCGTGTCGCGCTTGGAAGAGCTCATCCTATACGAGGACACCGAGCTCTCACAGGGCTCCTCCACCAGGATGGCGCCTCAGGCTTCCGCCTCAAACGCTGCGACCGACTTGGTCACAACGAGCGCCATCAAGGCCACCCCTCGGCCGGGAACTGCTCGACAGAAGAGCGATCCTAACAACAAGACTCTCGCCTCGCCCAGCCCCAGACTCGGCAACCCGCTCGATTCGGAGGCGTTCGGATCGCTCTGGCCCTTCCGTGCGCCTGGCGGTCCTGGCGCATCGCATGCCGCTTCCTCTTCGCGCTACCTCTCCGACTTTGAGGAGGTCGAGTTCCTCGGCAAGGGCGCGTTCGGAAGCGTCGTCAAGGCGCGCAACCGTCTCGACGGCCGCTTCTACGCCGTCAAAAAGATCAAGCTCTCCAGCTCGCCCGACGAGGACGAGCGGACGCTGCGCGAGATCAGCGCGCTCAGCCGTCTCGACCATCCGCACATCGTGCGATACTCGACGTGCTGGATCGAAGAGACGCACGTGCCCATCACAGGCTTGACTGGCAGCGACACCGACGGCTTCTCCTCCGCACACACGCTCGAGACCAACACGACCACCAGCAAGACGCATGCCTCCGGACCCAGCCTCTCCATGTCGGCTTTCCGCAACGGCTTCCAGCGTCCTGCCGCGTCCAAGAAGCCAGGCAACGGCCGCGACGATTCGTTTCGTGCCGTCCCGGACTTTGACGAGGATGACGACGTCTTTGCCTCGGGCGCCAGCTCGTCTCGCCTGACAGGCAGCTACAGCGACATCCGATTCGCAGACGATGACGACGACGACAGCAACCCAAATCCGCGCAACGCCAGCGCTTCCGCCCGCGCCAAAGCCGAGACGTCCTTCAAGGGCGGTCTACTAGCGCTACGCACACCCTCGGACGCCAGCAGTGACGATGATTCGGACAGCGACCAGTCGAGCTCCGACGACGACTTTGGGGACGATGACGACGACGACGACTTCAGCCGCATCCCTCTGTCGTCGCGGCGTGCCTCCCGCGCGGGCCGGTCCATGTCGAGGAGCGTCAGCGTCGCTCGACCGGCCGGCAGCGTTCCCGTCCAACGCGTGCTGTACATCCAGATGGAGTTTGTCGAGAACCGCACGCTGCGCGAGGCGATTGAGAAGGGGCTAACCGAAGACGAGGCGTGGCGCATCCTGCGTCAGATGGTGGAGGCGCTCGCCCACATCAGCAGTCTCGGCATCATCCATCGCGACCTCAAGCCGTCGAACGTGCTGATGTACGCCAACGGCGACGTCAAGATCGGCGACTTTGGCTTAGCTACCAACGCGCTCCAGATCGCCGATGGCAATGCGGGCACTTTGACCGGCACTGCAGAGCTTGCCGAGAGCACCGATCTCACCAGCGATCTGGGCACCTTCCTCTACACCGCCCCCGAGCTGCGCGCCAAGGGCGGCACCAAGTACAACTTCAAGGTGGACATCTACTCGCTCGGCATCATCTTCTTTGAGATGCTCGCGAGCCAGCGCGTGTACCGCACGGGCATGGAACGCATCCTGCTCATTCGCGAGCTGCGCAATCAGGGTGTGGGGCTGCCCGCGGTCTGGCCGCACGCCAAGCTCGAAAAACAGACGGCGCTGATTCGGAAGATGCTCGACCACGACCCCGATCGAAGACCGTCGCCGCTCGAGATCCTCAAGAGCGACCTGCTGCCGCCCAAGATGGAGGACGAGTACATCGAGGAGTGTTTGCGCCTCATGGCGAATCCGACGAGCGCGTACAATCACCAGCTCATGGATGCGCTCTTCAGCCGAACCGCAGCGGATCTGGTGCGCGACTTTACCTTTGACACGGGTGCCGAGACGGACCGCGATACGTCGTTGACCAGCGTGGTGTGCGATCTGATTCGCAGTGCAGCGCGCAGGCACGGAGCGGTCGAGTTTGCTGCGCCGCTCATTGTGCCGCCCAACGGGCTGTACACGGCGAGCGAGAAGATTGTGCAGATGCTCGACCGGACGGGCCGCGTGGTGCATCTGCCGTACGATCTGACGGTGCCGTTCGCGCGCGTGTTTGCGCGCAGCAGCAACCAGCGCTTCAAGCGGTACGAGATCGGCAACGTCTTTCGCGAGAACGTCGTGGCGGGCGGACAGCCACGTGCGGTGCTGGCGGCGTCGTTCGACATTGTGTCGCCGGAAAAGTCGGCGGCTGCCGAGGCCGAGGCGCTGGCGCTGGTGGAAGAGGTGCTGGACGAGATCCCCGGCGTGGCGAGCGAGAACTGGGTGATCCACATCAACCACGAGGTGATCCTGTCCATGATCCTCGACCGCATCCCTGCCAAGCACCATACGGCGGTGCTTGGCGTGGTGGCGCTGCTCGCCGGATCCAAGACGATGCAGGCGGCGCGCACGCAGCTGCTGCAGCTCGGCCTGCCGCGCTCGACGATCGAAGAGCTCGAAGCCTTTAATCTCAATGACGACGTGGCTGCGGTGCACCGACGGCTGGAACGGCTCTTCCCGCTGGACCAGCGCACGCGGCTGGCCAAGGCGGTGTCGCAGATTTCGGACGTTGTGGCCACGGCGCGCTTCTTTGGCGTGCAGCGCCGCTTCCTCTTCTCGCCGCTGCTGGCGCAGTCGAGCAGCCTGTACAAGGGCGGTGTGCTGTTCACGGTAGTGCGTGCGGGCAAGCGGCGCGACGTGGTGGCGGCAGGCGGGCGGTACGATGCGCTGCTCAAGCACTTTGCCAATCCCTCGACGGCGTCTGCGGCGCCTTTGCACGGTGTGGGCGTGCAGCTGGCGGTGGGCAAGCTCACGCTGGGCCTGTCTAAGTACCAGGAGGTGCAGGTGCCCAAGCTGCTGTCGCGCACCGAGGAGGAGCGCAGCTTTGGGCTGTACACGCCGCGGCGGTGCGACGTGTACGTGGCCTCGACGCCCGGCCTGCTCGAGACGCGCATGGAGATCTGCCGCGAGCTGTGGGCGCACGGCATCGCGGCGGATCTGCAGTACGAGCACGCGACGTACGACACGCCCGAGAGCGCCGCCGCCACGTGTCGCGCCGAAGGCATCCTGCTGCTTGTGTTTGCCAAGGCTCGGTCGCCCGTGCTCAAAGTCAAGGTGGTGCTGCAGCGCGCCGAGTTTGAGGTGGCGCGGCACGAGCTGGTTGGATTCGTGCAGGACCGCATCGCACGGCAGCGCAGCATCGATCTGCAGGTGGCTGGCTCTGCAGGCGGCGCCGCTGGGTCCGGCCGATTCGGTGCGGTGGGGGCGGACGTGGTGGGATCGCGCTCGGCCACAGCTGCGTCAGGCGCGCCGGGCTCGCTTGGCGGAGGCCATCATTTCCACCACCACCACCACCACCACGCGCACGGCGGCTTCACTCGCACGTACAGCGGCAACGAGGTGATGCCGTCTGCGACGATCGCGGTGCGCGAGCGCGAGATGCTGCTGCCCGAACGCCCGATCGAGCGCTCCAAAAAGGGCGACAAGAGCCAGCAGAACCGACCCAAGCCGTCGAGCCGACAGCTGGTGCTGGACAAGGCGAGTCGGCAGGTGAGCAAATTCGCGGACCAGCTGCAGGCGGGCAACGTGCCCATTCTCGCCGTCGACTTTACCGGCGCCAACTTCGACCGGCTCGCTGCGGCGCTCACGGCGTGTCTGGGCAGCCACGGCGGCGCGGGCGGTGCGGGCGAGGGCGAGGGCGAGGACGAGGGCGCCTACATGTTCCGCGCGTTCCTCGAGACGCTGTCTGCCGACGAGCGCGAGTATGCGCGGCTGATCAAAGCACGCGCCATCGCCGCCGCGTTTCCCGACAGCAGCGCCGTGGGCGTGGTGGGGTGCGGACGGGTGTTTCTCTACTCGCTGCGCGAGGACCGAACTGCATTGATCGGATGTGGGCGCTGAAGAAGCCTCAGGGGCCGAATGCATTTAGAATCGGTGGGAAAATTGCAAGTGTCACAGATGCAGATGGAGTGCGGGCGTGTGCGGACGGCGATCAGTGCGAGCAGGGTGACCAAGGTTCGAGCGCGGGAATGATGAGATGTTGTTTCCGTGCATGAGCCGCCGGGATGGCTTCGATGTGACATGTCGCGCTGGATGATGGCGGCGGCTCCCATCAACAAAACAAAACAAAATAAAATAAAATAAATAAATAAATCTCATTTTCTTGAAAGGGGGGGGTGGCTTCCCCTTGCATTTGGGGGTGCGGACCTCCTCACGGCTCTTTGTGTTTGCTGGCAAGCGATTGGGGGATTGAGATGGTCCATCCCACGCTCTGGGGGGCGGAGCGGCGATGCACGAACCTCTGCCCGCCCGGCTGCGTTGGCCTATTCGCTCTTGGGCTTGCTCCTGCAGTAAGTTAGCGCAAACTTCCCCTACGCTGCTGTTGCTGGCAGTGGAGGCTAAACCGGCGGGATCCACTGTGTGTAGACGTTGTGGGCGATGTGTGCTGTTGATTGTTGCCATCCCCCTGTCCGCCGAGTGGGGGGCTGTGATATATACCCAACTCTGCTTCCAACTCGGCGTCTTTTGTTCGCTCAACACACTCTCTCCACCACTTTTCTCTTTACCATGGTTCGCACGACGTTGATCCTGAGCGCACTGTTGGCGGGTGCCGTGTCGGGGGCACTTGTTCCACAGCACGAAACGCTCGCTCCCGGTCGAGAGACGCACATTGGAACACCGGTGCAGCACATCTCTCCGGACATGGTCCCACTTTCGCACCCACGCATTCCCGTTGCACCACAGGCTGTCCCGCACGATGCTGTGGACGAACCATCGGCGTTGGTGAATGCACCGGCGAAGCTCGAGACGCGCAAGCACCACAGCAAGGCCAAGAAGGTCAACGGAGGCAAGGTGACGTACTACTACGGGTCGCAACTGCTCAACCCCGCATGTCCCGGTGCACCGACGCCGAGCGACTCGAGCATGACCGCCGCCATCAGCTTCGACTCGCCCTTCCAGTGCGGCGACCGAGTGAGGATCTCGGATCCCCAGGGCAAACATGCCGTGGTGACGGTGGTGGATCGCTGCGCGGGTTGCACGTGGAACTGGATCGACGTTACCAAGGGCGTCTTCCAGGTGTTCTCGGACCTCGACACCGGCGTCCTCACCGACTTGACCATGACCAAGCAATAATTTCCCCCCGCATCTACAAGTCATCCAACCTAGAGGGAAGAGGAGGGAGAAAAGCGTGGTTGCCTCCCCGTAAAGCAAAAGGGTAGAGCCGCAACACCTTGATCTTGCTCCTCTTGCCATTTTTTTTTCGTCGCTCGCATGTCACGTTCTACCCCACAGCTCAACGTATACAAGTCCCAGTCCAAAGTCCTCCGGCTGTGAAAGGATGAAGTGAGCCGGAGTGTGGCAGTGGAGTGGATCGTGTGTGGAGCAGAGGGATGGATTTTTGAGAGCGGCACGGCAGCTGTCATTCTGCGCGCACGCGCCATGCTGACACGCTCCAAACCACTCCACAGCTGAGCTACCGACACACCACCATTGCTCGTGCAAGCGATGCATCGACCCACCCTCGGCCATTTGCGGTGCTTTCTCCCCACTCGAGTACTACCCGCTCGTTGGATGTCCAGCATGTCGTTCGAGGCTCGTACGGCGTTTAAGGCGCTTTCGCCGCTGGTGCGCGACGACTCGATCCGCGAGCTGAGCTCGCTGCTCGCCACGAACCACGCTTTGTACCACTGCTTCTTCAACGCGCGCGGGATGCACAATCACCTTGCGCACCAACTCATCGCCGACGTGACGCTGGGTGCTACGCCCGCGGACCTGCGTGCGCACATGCAGTATCAGCGCGACCACTACCTGGGCGGCTTCAACCTCTCGCGTCGCGAGCGGTACGATCCCCACACCACCGCCAACCTATCTGTGCCTAAGATTACAGACGATAATTGGGGCGATCATCTGGGTCGACCGAGTCACTACTGGACGTACCTGCACTTTTTTGAGCACAAGCTGCAGGAACGGGGTATGGGGGGGGTGTTGGAGGAATACGTCTTCAGCGCAGAAGCGAACGAGGGCGGGAGGGAGATGCTATCGCGTTGGTATGGGGGCGTGCTGCATGCGGCGATCCACTTTGGGTATGCGGTCGAGACGGATGTGGTGGGCGTGGCGGCCGAGGCGATGGCTATGGCTGCGGTGACTGCGGCGAGGCATACGTGGTTGACCCCGCACGACTGGCTGATGCAAAAGCCGAGGGCGCAAAAGAGCCTGTTGGAGCTGGTGGGAGAGGTGCAAGCTGACGACCGAGTGGGTGTTGATGCGCTAGGCCTGCGCGAGGCTGATACGCCCCTCGTCGACGAGCCGTTCGAGAAAGGTGGGCGCGCGTATGGTGTGGTGCACGAATACATCGATGCCTGGAACGTCAGTGATGCTAGTCAGGCCAGCTCCGAAGTGGCGCTGCTTGCAGCACTCATGCTCGGCGCAGTGCCGCCCAAAGACGACGCTTATCATCACGATTTCTTCCTGTGAGTCCGCCCCTTCCCCGGCAAGGCCATGCCCACTTTTGGCTGACACACGTGGCTGACACTTGCACAACAGGATGCACGTGAACAACGTGCATCTCTTCACGCCGCTGCTGCTCGAGCTGCTGCCTGCGTCGTCGCATGCCGCGATGTTGCGTGCACTCGGCGCACACTTGCTCTACTACTACCTCGTTCGTGGCCGACCCACCTTCACCTCCTCGCACTTTACCAACCCGCTGTGCACGCGCAAGTTGGGGTGGGACGAGATGTTCAAAGCCTCGCGCGAGAGCGTCGACGAGCACCTTCCCAAAGCGGTACGCACGCTCTACATCCACAGCCTCACCCATCCACCCCACCCGCACCGCGGCCAACTCAACACGCTCCTTGGGCTGCCTCGCGACGATACGGCGCTCGACGACGTGTACAGGGCCACAGCGCAGCAGATGGTCGATATGCACACGGGCCAAATCCGCCAAAGCACACACGACCTCATGGGCGCACAGCAGGAGTTCTGGCAGTTCCAACCGTTCTTTTAGCGCTTCAATGCGAATCCTCAATCGGTGGTGTGGTGCCGCGTGGTGGTGAATCGCGTGGGTCTCGGGGACGGCGCGCGTCACTTGGCCTTGAGAGGGTCGTGGCCCCAGTCTGGAAAGAGGCGCAACGGTGGTGGTCAGTCTTGGCTATGCTCGCAGCCCCACAGCGCGCGTGCACGGGTCTCGACAGGAGCAAGAGGGCGGCGATAAGAAGCAGGCTGACAGAGGCGCTGGCGAAGGCGGCGTCGCGAGGGCGCAGCGCATGTGCGCGCGGATGCAAAAAATCAAACAATCCAGAGTCGTGCTCGCACGCAGCTCAGCCGGCAGAGACGTCTTCCATATCGTCGTCGTCGATGTCTTCATCACCCGTGTCGGCGTGTGTCCCCGCAGCAGCTTGCGTCTCTGCGGTTCGCGTCTCGCTGGCCTCGGTTGGCGCTGCGGACTGTGTGGGTGGCGCGCGCTGTTCCGGCTGAGTTTGGGCTTTCGCCGAGACGGTGCTGTCCATTTGCTCGACCCACTCGCCTGCCGCCTGCTTGTCCAAGCCAAGCAGCTGAGCGAGCAGCACGGCGCACTTGAGCTTCTCGCGCTCGGTGCTGTGCATGAGCTCGACCGCCTCGTCGCTGAGCGTCGCATCGGGCGCCTTGGACAGCAGCAGCGACAGCTTGAGCGACTCGGAGAGCAACGACAGCGTCTGCACCGACCGAACCTGCCATTTCGCAACCATCAACGTCAGCTCCACTGCGCATCAAAAGCAGTACCTAAACAGAGAAGAACGCACCATGATATCGGCTCTCGCTTCGGTCTGGAACGCCTCCTGCGCCACCCGGAACTTGTCCTTGTCCGCAATCTGTTGGCGAATCCCAAGATGTCAGATCCCAAGTCTCTACGACGAATAACACCGTGTGCGTGCGGACTTACACTGGCGAGGCTGACGAGCTCCTTGTAACTGGTGAGCAGCGTGTCGATCTCGGCGTCGATGGTCTTGTTGACGCCCTCCTCGAGCTGGTCGAGGTACTCTGCCGACGAGAGGCGCGCCTGGGCCGATGCGAGCGACGACGCTGCGGCCGTCGAGGCGGTGGTAGCCGACGACCCGATCTTGCCCAGATTGAGTGCGGTTGGAAGCGCGACGTCCGAGCGGAATGTGGTGCCGGAAGCGGCTGGCGTGGACGACGACGAAGCCGACGATGCCGCTGGGTCGGATGCACCATCTTTGCAGGGCAGGAAGCAAGCGGCGGCGGCGGGCGAGTCGAGGGGCGTGTCAGGACGTGTTTGTCGGAAAGGGCGAAGTCGGTTGTAGGCAGCAGCAGCAGCAGCCGCCTGCTGATAAAACGGCCGCAGCTCTCAACTCCGATGCAGTGAGACGTGGCCGCAATGAAGTTGTGAAGCACTCGACGCGTGGGGGAGGCAAGGAGACGAGGGGGAAGACAGGTTACTCACTCTTGAGGCTCTTGTAGCTCTTGGTCTGCTTGAGCTCGTCGGCCGACTTTTTCTGCTTGAGATGCTCCTCCTGGGCGAGGTGGCGCTTGTTGTAGCTGACGACCTTGCGCATGTGCTTGAGGTCGTCGTCGGTGTACTTGTCGTCCTTCTTGTCCGGATTGCGCTTGAGGATGTCGACGATCTTGGTGCCCGAGTTGTGGCCGACGGTCTCGCCGTCCGAGTTGCCGTTGGTCCAGCCGGACGAGGTGGAGTCGTCCGACTTGAGCCACTTTTCGAGCTCGGGCGCGGTCATGTTGACCAGCTCGTTGAACTCCTTGATGACGTCGGCGTCGGGTTTGACCATGGTGGGCGATAGTGTGGGGGTGTGATTGTCGATGTGCAAAGTGGAAGCTGCAACTGGACGGGACTGGTGGTAGTGGGGAGCTGAGCGACCAAGAGAGCGGCGTCGGCGGTCAGCGCATTGGGCGGGTGGACGGGCGGCGGACTGCGATCCAGGGTCCTGCTTGACTCGTTGCCGTTGCCGTTGACGTTGGCGCAAGACGAGGGATGGATGTGGAAGCGCGTTGAGTCAGCGTTGGCGTCATGGAAGCCGGCAGCGTCCGTTGGCATTCGGTGTTTGAGAGTGGAGATTCGCCGCCTTTCGCGAGCCAGCACATCTGTTAAGGCGGTTCCTCCGAATCGCGATTTTGCCTCATCGGGTGCCGCCTTTGCGCGAGACGCCGATCTGGCCCGCGGCGTCTTTTTTACGCAGCAGTCGGGGTCCAAGCCTGCACGGCGCACGGACGCGGCGGCTATCCCGAGCCTCCACTCGCGGGCATGCTGCCGGCCCTGAGGCGGAAGCTTGCCGCTCAGTCACATGTCGGGTTGGGCCGACGTTGCAGTTGCGAGCCTGGTCGGGCCAACACGAGTCGCCGTCCAATCTTTCCTCCTCACCATATCTCCCCTCTCTCGCAAGCACAGTCGCAGAAAGCCAACATGTCGAAGCCCAGTATCAGCCTCACGCACGCCTTCACCATGACGCTGACCGTGGGGGCGCCTCACGCTCTACCCGGAACGCCCGTCGGTGACCGATGTAAGTCTTGCTTCATCCCACGCACCTCGTCCCAATTTGACAAACTGACTTCCTTTCTTCGGGTCAGCCTTCATCCCGGTCACTGGCGGCACGGTCGAGGGCGAAGGCGTCGAAGCCAAGGTGACTCCCAACGGCGGAGACTTTGCCATCGTCCGAGACGGCTACGGCAAGCTCGACGTGCGCGTCCATGCCATCACCCAGGATGGCGAGGCGCTCTACATCCAGTACTACGGTCACCTCGAGGTCACCTCCGCCGTCGCAAAGAGTACGTCCCATCACCACACAAGGCCATACAGATCAAACACTGACGTTTTTCCATGCCCTACAGTCCTTGGAGGCGACGCTTCAGCCCAGTCGACCAACTTCGACGACCAGTACCTTCTCGTAAGTGCCCGCACCTCCTCCGCCACCTTTCTAGTAAGGGTTCAGTCGCTCAATCATGTCCTGGCTTCCGTTTGGCAAGACAACCCCCGTGATCGAGGCACCCGCCACCTCGAAGCTCGCCTGGGTCAACCGCACCGTCTTTGTCGGCAAGGGTCGCTTCGAGATCTCGTCCGACGGCCTTGCAGTAGGTGAGTAGCAGCTTTCGCATCGAATTCGAGCCAGGGCTTCTTGGCGCTGACCCCTTGCCTTCGCTTGCCGTAACACAGTGTACGAGGTCTTCAAGGCTAAGTGAAGTGACACCCAACGACTGGTATTCTCTGACAGCAGATGCACGTTGATTCCTTGCAAACCCTGCAAAAATGAACAAAAGGACTCGAGCTTGAGGACAAAGCTAAGATGCGGCGGTGAGGCCTGTGCCGTCGACGACAAACTGCCAAAACGAGGCGTCGAGGTTGAGCAGCTCGTCCAGCAGCTGCGAGTCGGACATGATGGTCTGGCCGCCGCCGGCCGCCTCCACGGTGTTGCCAAAGCTGCTGCCGGTAGTAGCGGTTGTGCTGCCGTCAGCGGGCTGTTTTGTATCGATAGGAAAGCGCATTTCCCACCACATGGGCTCTCTCGCCACTCCACCCTCCATGCCCAACCCCGCCGAGGTGGCCGGCATGGAAGCTTCCGAAGCGGGTACGCTGTGCCAATACGTCGGAGTCGAATGCGAGTGGGTCGCTCCTCTGGCTTGACCCTCCCTTCGTGCTTGCATCGTGTCACGGCCGCTCGACTCCCACGCACGCGTCGCCAAGGCCGGCGAGCCTTGACTGCTGCTCGTGTGTCGGTCCGACGGCGTCCTCCCGCACGCGTCGCTCGCCGAAGCGGCCGAAAGCAGCGCCAGTCCTTCGGCAGCCTTGTGCATCTGACCCGAATTCCCCTCCGACTGCCACACATCATTGGCATCGTCATCGTCATCCGCACAGCTCATCGGCTGCTCAATCCCGCCAAACCGCATAGCCCCATTGAGCACCCTCGCCGTGCGCCGTGCCATCACCTTGTCCGAAAGCTGACTCACCGCCTCAAAGATCGTCACAATGTCCTGTCGAAGCTCGTCGGTGCGCGACGCCATGACGCCCGCGCCTGGCTTGGTGCGCTGCGAGTGCAGCGACAGATTCTGGCGGTGATGCGAGCGCACGAGGGGCACGGCGAGGTTGACGGCCACCTGCATGCTCGACTGGCTCACCCAGGAGATGTAGAAGTGCGACCACGGCTGCGACTGCAGTGTGCGGATGACCGGGATGAGTCGGATGCACAGCCGTGCATTCTCCAGCACCGCCGCCTCGATCTCGGCCAGAAAGGTGGGCGGCAGCCACGCAGCATGCATGTGCTGCACGTGGTCGATGCTGCGCTGCGTAAACTGGGCGAAGAAGTGCTGGTCCATGGTGGCGGGATGCTCGTGCTCGTCTTCGCGATGCAGATCGTTGAGACTCTGCAGTCGGTCGGACAGCAGCAACCACGCACGACACAGGATGGACGTCTTGTAGATGTAGGCGTGGTTGACCATGATCATGGTAGCCAGACGCTTGGCTTGGATCGAATCAGCGCCGTTGGCATCCGCGTTAACAATCTGGTCATAGCCGAGACCCGCTTCGGGCAGCGAGCTGTGGAACCACTCGTTCAAGCGCGCCAGGATCTGGCGCGTCTGACGCGCCATGTCGCGCATGTCTTCCTTGGTGCATCGTGCGAGCGCTTCCGGTTGCAAGAGACGAGACTCGGTCCTGCTGATGAGGTCGACGAGTGCCGTCAGCTCGTGGCTGAATGACCACGTGACAAAGACGTAGGTGCGCACCACGTCGCGTTCCTCCTCCGTCTTTGGGCGCCAGGGCAGGTAATGCGAGTTGGCGGTCACAGCGCCCGGCAAGGATGCGGAAGATTGCGCGTGGGCGCCGATAGCCAGCGAGAGCGAATCTGACTCGGGCCAAGCCGAGAGCGGGGGCAGCTGGCCGACGTTTTCGAGATGCGCCCTGCCGAGGTTGAAGGAGCGAGTGCGCAGATGCGCGAGCTCCTTGCGGCAGTGGAAGGCGATCCACTTTGTGGTGAGGATGGCTTCCATCATGAGCAGCCGGCGTCTCTCGACCTGGTGTGGTGTGAGGCCGAGCCAGCAGGCGCGGAACTCGTTGTCGTAGCCGATGCGCACGGCGTGCGAAACGGCGCGTTCGCAGTACCGGCCCATGAGCGCCTCCTTGCCGATGCAGCGAAAGTAGAAGCTGATGCTGAGCATGATTTCGAGGAGGTCGCAGCTCTCTGCTTCCGTGCGTCCGTCACGCAGGGCGGGCATGGCGTCGGCCATGCTGACGGCCTCCTTCATGAGCTGTACATGGAGCGTGCGGACGGGGATCGGACACTGCATGATGCGCTGGCGATTGTCCGAGAGCAGCAGCGCCGCGTTGGCGACGATGCAGAGCACCTGGATGGCCAAGATGTCCGAGATGGCCTGGCGCTCGTAGGCGTGTCGCCAGCGCGCGATGAAGCGAGGCGGCTCGATCCAGGGCATGAGCCAATCGCCTTCGACGAAGAGATAGTACATGATGGTGTGTGTATCGACGAGCGGCGGCAAGAGGAAGCGCAGCCTGTGCCAGCGCTGCCTGTACTCCTTCGAAGGTGGATCCACCTCACCTGGGCAGTCTTCGTCGAGGTCAAGCTTGTAATCGCACACTGCCGGGCTGGATGGGGCGGAGCCCGACGAAGTGCGGCCGGACTTAGGCCGATCGCGGGACCGACGCTCAAGCATGTCTTCCAGACGAGCCAGGGTCTGCTTCATGTGATTGACTTCTTGCTGGATGTCTTGATCTGGTTCCATACGTGACTGAGAAGGTCGAGCTGCTGTTTCCGGCGGTGGTGGCGGTGCTTCGGTGCGTCTCCTCTTGGCATGTGAGCTGTTGAGAGTGTTTGCGTTGTGGAAGGCCTGGCTTGTGGCATAGTCGGTGAGGCCAGGCATCGAGGCCGACGATGGCAGCTGGCGTGACTTGGCAGTCGGATGGAGGGGCGTCGAGGTGCCTGAGCTCGACGACGCAGGCTGCGCACTCGAAGGCGCCGCGCCATTGGGATCGGCGCACTGTTGCTCGGTGCCGCGCAGCACGCACGACGAGCACGGCCGTGCATGATCGCACTTCGACTTGCGCGTCCGGCAAGGGAAGCAGCTCACCTTGGTCCTGCGAGCCGGCGCCGGCTGCTGGGGCGATGGCGACGGGGATCCTGGCGACGAGGCAGACGTGCGCCGCATGCTGGCGGACGGGTTCGTGGATGCGGAAGCGCCGTTCATGGTGCAGCTTGTCGGCTGTGCCCGGATGACCCTCGGCGTAGAAGCTGTGAGTTGCAAGCGAGATGTAGAGGAGGACGACGATGCTGCCGAAGGTGGAGCAAGAGTCCGCCAGCGGCTGCTCCGAGCGTCTCTCGATTCCTGCTGGATGCACCCGCGGAATCGGGACCCACGAAATTGATACAGCCGCGGATCTCGGCCTGCCCTCCCGCGGCATTTCGCCAGTCCCCCTCTTCTTTTTTTCCTTGCCTGCTCGGAATGGGAATTTTGACTGCGTGGTCCCAGCTCGTGACCATCACCTGTCACCACCCTAATCACCAAACCAGCTCTCACGCCACTGTCGGAGGAGCCGACGATCTTGCGCACTTCCTCAGACATGTCCGACGGCTTGGATCTGGACCAGCTCCAGGCTCAGCTCGAACTCAAGCGTTCGGCGCTCGCCGACAGCATCCTCGCCAAGCTGCCTGGCTTGAGCGCATCCGGATCCGCCGAATCGACCAAGCAGTCCGCTGCTGCAGCATCATCTTCGAGGCCACGCCAGGCGAATCTCGGCGTGGGAGCCACGCCCAAAACATCCGACGCGCCCGATGCGAATGGCAAGCCAAACAGTGCGGCTGATCTGCGACTCAAGGGTGCGCTGACGGCCAAGCGCAAACGCTGGCAAGACGAGCCGGCCTCTCGCGGTGGAGATGGCTCCGATTCGGACGCGGAGGATGTCAGCAGAGCCGATGCCATCACGGCGAGCAAGAAGGCCAAGCAGCAGAGCGGTGGCAGTGCCACTTTGACTGCCAAACCTGCCAAGAAGGATCCGTTCGCGAGCACGGGCATCGAAGCACAGAGGGCGGCGCAGAACCAGCCGCGCATCGTCGTCGTAGATGGAGAGGAGGTGGACCTCAGCAAGCTGTCCAAGACGCAGCGCAAGAAGATCAACAAGCAGCTCAAGGCGCAGCAGCAATCCAACGACGACAACAGCGCTCCTGCTGCCACGTTCAAAGCGCCAGCAACGTCGGCCAAGCAACAGAAGCACAGCGAGTCGCAATCGCCTTCGACGCCCAAGCCAGCGGTCAAGCAGAGCCCCGCGAGTCCCGCAGGCGGGGCACTCACCGCACTGCAGGCGCAGATGCTTTCGAAGCTCTCCGGTTCTCGCTTCCGGACGATCAACGAGAAGCTGTACACGACGGCGTCGGACGAGGCGGTGCGCATGATCGATGCGTCGCCCGTCATGTTCGACGAGTACCACCAAGGATTCCGCGAGCAGGTGCGCTCGTGGCCCAAGAACCCGCTCGATCGCATCGTCGACATGTTCGACCCCGCCTCCGCGGCCAGCGTCACCAAGGGGAGTAAGGCGAAAGCAAAGTCGACGGCGAGCGCGGCCGTGTCGAAATTCACAAAGCAGAGCAAGGCGCGCTTCACGCCCGGCGCGTTGGTCGTCGACCTGGGTGCCGGCGAGGGCGGCTTGGCCAAGAAGCTGGTGCCCAGGGGTGTGAAGGTGCTGTGCTACGACCTGCTCACCACCAAGGACGGCTGGGTGAGGAAGCAGGATACGGCTGCCATTGGCGGGCTGCCCCTGCCGGGGTACTTTGACCAAGACGATCCGCTGGGGCTGCAAGCAATCCCGCAAGATGCCGCACCCGGGGTGGCGGATGTGGCCGTCTTCTGCCTCAGCCTCATGGGCACCAACTGGATCCACATGTTGCTCGAGGCCAAGCGCGTGCTGCGAGTCGGGTAAGTTTCGACGGCCACAAGTGGGATCCGCAGGGAAAGATGTGCTGACGCTTGTATCCCCGAATTGCGTTGTAGTGGCGAGCTGATCGTCGCCGAGGTCTCGAGTCGGTTCGATGGCTTTGAGGCGTTTGTCGACGTCGTTCAGATGCTCGGCTTTGGCCTCGAACACAAGGTGAGCTTGCGCGCCCCTCTGCCACCAGCCTTCTACATGCTAATACTGATTCTTATGCTCGCTCTTGTTGGTTGGTTGGTTGGTAGGACGCTTCCAATACGCACTTTGTGCTGTTCGAGTTTACGCGCCTCGGCCACGCCGCACACGCTGCTGCGCTGCGCAACACGGATGCGCCCGCGCTCGACCCGCACACGGCCACGCTCGACCAGCTCGCAAGCCATGGCAAGCAGCTGCTCAAGCCGTGCATCTACAAGCGTCGCTGATCGCCTTCTCAATCAAATGCACAGTCGCATGGAAATCAAATTGAGCATGCAATTGCGTCGGGATGCTGTCCGGGATGCCCATGATTGCATGGTGCTAAAGTTTACTTGTGGGCATTGAGTTGCGAGGCGATGCGGGCACGCAGATCGTTGAGCCTCCACAGCGCGTTGGTGTCGGGATTGGTTCCCAGGCGGACATACTCCTTGGTTCCCGTTGCGGCTGTATCCGAGGGGTTGAGGACCACCAAGAAGCCCGGAGCTATGGAGGCGAGCAGGTCGATGGCGGCGCGACACTCGCGTGGGCTGAGGGTGATCTTTGTGCTTTTGCTCAGCTTGGCCAGGAGGTCCTGCATGGGAATCGTCGGAGACCGCGTGATGCCCGTCGACGACAGCGTGGTGCCGTTGGAAAACAGCATAAAGAGGATCGAGCACAGCTCCGGCAACCGCGATACGAGTGCGCGTTGTGAAAGCGCTTGCATGGACGTCATGGACCCCGAAGCCAGCGCGGGAAGCGAAGCGGTGCGCCGCAGCTGTTCTTTCGCCTGGATCCGTTCGCGAAGCGACATGCCGGCCGTCGAGGGTGCCGCCTCCGAGGCGAGTTCGGGCGCAGCAGTGTATTTGATCGGTTTCCGCGGCGTCGTAGGGTCACTAATGCCCAATCCGATCTCTTTGTTGCGGTGCGGCGTTGCGAGCGGCGCAGAAAGCGAGGGAAGCGTAGCCAGAGGAACAGGCTTGACTACACGCGCATCGTCGAGTGGAAACTCAACATGCCAAGCTACAAGATCCGCCCCCTCGGGTGGCACTGCGGCAGCAGCGAGGTTGGGCATCGACTTGCTCGTCCGCACCACCGAGTGCGACACTTCCGCCAGCATCGACTGCTTGCCGCCCTGGAGAGCCTCAAAGCCGAGCACGGCGTCGTCGTCATCTTCGTCCGAAAGCGTGTGCGAGTCGAGCTCGGACGGATCCAGATGGAAGGTGCGTTTGCCCACCCTTCGCCCGCCGGACCGCGTCGCTGAGGGAGTCAACAGCCCGCCGGCACCCATCACCACCTCGCGCGGCGGACCTGGCACGCCATCCTCGGTATCGCTCTCTGCATCAGCTGCACCAGCAGGCTTGCGCGACGGCGTCGAGGGTTCGTGCGCCTGCTTTGGAGCAGGAACACTGATGCCGTTTTCGTCGAGCCAGAGCTGGTGGAAGCGCGCGCATCTCTGGCGTAATCGCCTTGCCACCTCGGCCTTTCTGGTCTCCAATCCGTTGTTCCACATGGCGACGACCGACATGCCCTCGCGCGCCTTTGCTGCGCCGAGCGAGCTGCGCACCTTTGGCGAGCTGGGCGTGGGCGACTCTGCGCACACCTTCCTGCGTGGCGAGCCCAAGAGTGGCGACATCAACTGCGTCCTTGCGTTGGCAGCCACGCGCTCGCCTGCGGGAGGGGGCGTGGTCGCCCGCGACGGCATCTTGGGTGTGCCCCTCACCGTTTCGTCAAAATTGTCGCTGGAAGCCAGCAGCGGAGACGACTGGACTTCGACGCCGCCGAATCCGATTTGTGTGGGCGGCGTCCTTTCGCGCACGGTGCGCTTGATCTCGAGCTCGATGCCGATGCCCCAGTCGAGCGCGCGTCGACCGGTGCGCGTGTCGATGCCGCGCGTCTTGCCGATGATGAAGCCGAGCCCACGCACCTCGTCGACAGCGTCGCTGCTCTGGCGCTGGAAGTCGAGCCACACATTGGCGAGGCGTCGCAGCTCAGTGGGGCCCAAGCGGCGCCCACCGGAGCGCTCCACGAGAGGACGCAGCGCCGTGTACGAGATGAGGTTGGGCAGACGCACCGTCTTGGTGGCCTTGCGTGTGGATCCGAACGCAGCGTCACATTCCGAGTCGCTATCCGATGAGGTCTGGACGGACGATTCGAGCGTAGCGCTCGCGCAGCCCGCGGTGGCGAGGTGGACGACCAGCGCGTGCTCCAGCGCCACATGCAGCGTCATGAGGCTCGAGTAGAACGAGGGCAGCGGCAGCTGCGTCGACAGCGCGTGCTTTGGATCGGGCAAATCAGCCTCGTCATCCGCCGGGTCGGTCTCGCTTTCCACCTCGTTCTGCGACGACGATATGGCGGCAAGGCCCGAAAAGGGACCGGTGTGGAAGAGGTCCTTGCGCTGGCGCTGCGAGATGCTGGGTGCACTGCTGGACGATGGGATGGATGCGCCGCGAAAGACAGCCGCTGCATTTTGTGTGGCGAGTGGGGGCAGAGGGACGCCTTTGGGCCGCTGCCTCACGCTGCGCGGGGTGATGTACGACTCGTCGTCCTCGTCTACGATGGTGCGCAGAGCCTTGTCCTTGGGCGTGTCACCTAGCCTGGCCAGCAGCGGGCTCTTGCTCGGGCTACCCAGCGCAATGCGCGTGCCTTTGGCCTTACCCGGCGTGAGCACCAGGCCGTCCTCCTCTTCGGTACCAAAGACCTCGTGCTCGCCCGTGATGAGCCGGCGAGGAGTGGCGTCGAGCGTTCTTGGCGTTTTGGTTGGCGAGGTCGACTTGGGCGGCGTGGTGAGTTTGCGCTTCGACGGGCTCGATGGACCTGCAGACGCACCTGCCGGACTCGACGGCTTGGGCGATTTGGGCAGGAGAAGAAACATCTTTTTCGTGTCCGGGTCGGTGCGCACCGAGATTGGCGACATCTGTGTAGGTTCGAGGAGCGGCGAGAAGCGTGCCGAGCGGGAGCCTGCGCTCGGCGTGGTTGGTGGCGTTCCGAGCAGTGTCAGTGGTGCATCGTCGGTGGGTGCGGCAGAAGCACTCGAAGAAGCGCGCGAGGGGCTGGCCTGAAGAAGAGCTTGGTTCTCGAGCATGATGCGGTCGACTTCGCCCTCGTCCGGCGTCCTGAGTCGTGTGCGAGTTTGTCTTTTTGCGGTCGACTTTTTCGGTGTCGCGGGTTTTGGCACCGACGGCGCCGCGGGTGAAGACGGAGCAGGCTCGTTTGATGCGGCCAGAGGCTCTACGGCCGTGGATCCGGTGGTAGGCGGAGTGGCCTTGGCGGCATCCTTGGTCGACTTGGACTTGAGCGAGCGTGCGGTGCGACTGATGCTTGCTTTGGACGCTGCAAAGTGCGAGGCGATACCCCTGTTGGGTGCCATGGTGGACGAAGCTTATGCGCCTGACCCGCAGGCTGATATAGTCGGGGTGAAGGATGAATCCGATCCTGCGAACTGTGATTAAGCCGAGAGACAGGCAGACTGAGCAGAGTCGTGGATCCGCAGCAATGAACGACGGCGCTTTCTGTGAGAATGGAGCCGACTGTGCTGGAGCACTTGTGGCGGCGATGATGGTGGTGGTGGGTGGAGCGGCGGTGGCGGACAGCGGTGTACGACGCAGCGTAGAATCCCGCTCAACGCCTTCTGAACCCTGAAAGGCGGAAAGCGAAATTCTGCCGTGTGCATCAGAACGAGCTCTAACAAGATCAAATATTCCGCCTCCACCTCGGATTGGCGCACGGATTCCATGCATGCATGAAAGCCTCCTCGTTCAACGGGGTTAAGCTTGGCCTCCAACCACCACGCCTCTGCCTCAACAGATCTCCATCCGAGCCACGCTACCATCACACCGACCGCTAGACTATCAAAATCGCAAACGATGACTTCGGTGGCAACTGCACTCGCCGGGCGCACCTTCGAGGAGCTCATCCGCACCGAAGCGCCCACGCTCGCTGCGGGGGTGGGAGCGTTGGTCGACATGGCCATGTTCTGGAAAGCGGCTGGACAACATCGGCATTTCGCCAGCAGCGACGAGTTCGACCGTCAGATGACAGATCGATACTCGGCCATCTATCCCGCCGTCCACTCGGAGCGTCTTCAGCCTGCCTCTACCCCGGAACCGACTCTTGCCGAACAGCATCTGGGCATGATTCTGCTTCTGGATCAATACCCGCGCAATGCGTTTCGCGGATCGCCCAAGCAGTTTCAATCCGACCCCATCGCGCGCAAGTGGGCCGACATCGCCATCCAACACGGCTCCGACACAAAAGTTGATCCCGCACTGAGGTTGTTCTTCTACCTCCCCTATAGCCACTCGGAAAACATCGACGATCACAACAAAGCCGTCCAGCTCGGCCAACAACTCGGCGAACCCTTCCTTGGCTTTGCAAAGGAACACAGAGACGTCATCGCCAGATTCGGTCGATACTGCCACAGAAACAAAGTGCTCGGCAGACAGACGACAGACGAGGAACGTCACTTTCTCGAAAACGACGCCCCCGCCTGGGCGAAGGCCTAGAATCTCAGCGCAATGGAATGGAAAGAGATGGTTTCCAGATTGAGTTTCCCTCCTACTGTGCCAGCTGCGTCAATAGTGTACAACCATGATTGAGACAGTCCAAATCATCCCGCTTTGGGGCCTGGACTTGGACTTGGCCCGCCCACGGCAGGCGACGATTCTGGCCCGCTGGGTCCCGGCGTTGCGGTTGCCTCGCGCGACCCGGCGGCGCCCGCCGCGGCCTTCTTCTTCTTCTTCTTGCCCTGCTGCGCCGCCAGCTTGTTGGCCATCTGGAGCAACTGCAGCTGGCCTGGCGTGAGCTTGGCCATCTGCTTGCCGCCGCTCGCTCCGCCCTCCTGCTGCTTTCGCAGCAGCGCAATCAGCGCCGCCGCCTCCGGATGCGCCGCCAGCGCAGAGAGTGCCGAAAGCGGATCGTCGCCCTCGCCACCCGTCGCGCTCGTACCCGCCGCTGCTGCATTGGGCGTGCCAGACGTGCTGGCGCTCGCAGATACCGAGGACGCGGGTTTGGCTGCCGTCGTTGCAGATTGCGGCGTAGCAGGCCCCGGCGTCGCCGCTTTGGTCGCTGGCGCTGGCGCTGGCGTGCTCGGCTTCGGCACACCACCAGCACCGGCTGCCGAGGTTCGCAGCGGAGTGCTCGGCAGCACCGGCGTCTTGGCCGTCGCACCAGCGGCCGCCGTCGTGGCGACAGCAGAACCGCTCTTGGCAGCTTCCTTGGACCCCAACGCTGGCGTCATTGACGCTTTGGCAGTCGGAGCTGGGCTGGATGCAGCCGCCGCGCTGGCTGAAGGTACGCCCTTGGCGCCCGCTGCAGCGGCACTGCTCTGAGCGCTCGTCGGAATCGATGGCTTGATCGGCGATGGCAACACTGGCTTTGGCAGCAGAGGCGTACCCGCAACCGGCGGTCGGGGGAGCGAGGCTGTCGCTGCTACCGTACTCGGCCCGGCAGCCGCACTCGATGCAGGCTTCAATCCAGACGCGAGCCCGTTCGCCGAGCCGGCCTGAGCGCCAGACGCACCCTGCGCCGCCGTGGCAGTCTTTGCCGCAGCCGAAGTTGCAGTCGACGAAGCCTTGGCGCTTGCAGTCGGCACCGGCGAGGGCTTGGCCGGAGTCGATGCGGGTTTGGCTGCCGCCGCTCCCGCATCCTTCTTCTGCGCCGCAGCTTGCTGCACCCGCATGCGCTCCTTCAAATGCGTCACCAGATACGCCTGCAGCACCTGCAGCGCCTGCTGCGCACCCAGTCCTTCGATCTGCGCCAGCTGCCCGGCATTCAGATGGCCAAACACCTGCGGACTCAAGTAGAGCTTTCCGTCGTGGTGCACGATCGGCGGCGTCTCGAGCAGCGACTCGATCGTGCCCGGTGCCGCCTTGGGCTTGTCGGCCGCAGCGGCGGTCGCAGACGAAGGGGGCGTTCCGATGATAAGAGGGATCCGGATCGCCGGCAACGAGCCCGCAGCTGCGCCTGCAGCAGCTCCCGCAACGGCTGTGGCAGCAGCATTACCTCCGGAGGCTGCCTGCGAATCCGCACCGGGGGTCGAGGCGCCACCCGACAAAAGGCTTCCGGCCGGTCCAGCATTGGCGGGCGCAGCGGGTGCTGCTGCCGCCGCCTTGGCCGCCTCCTCCTTCTGCTTGGCAAGATTGGCGCGGTGCTCTTCGGCGAGCTTGGAATCAGACATGGTGTAGAAGATGCCCTTGCCCGGCTCGTCGGACCTGCGTGGGATGCGCGTAAAGTCGCGCGACGAACCGATCGCATGACGGATGGAGCTCTGCCAGTCTCGGCCCGTGTGCCGACCGTTGCGCTTGAACCAGATCCATCGGTTGGCAATCCACTCGTACACCTCCTGCAGCGTGAGCTTGCCGCCCTTCTTGGCGCAATGGTCCGAGCGCAGCGCTTGCGAGATGAGCTCGATATTGGACAGGCCCGGCTTGTCCTCCGGCCCAGGCGGTGGCTTGGGCGTTGCAGGAGCCGGAGCCGCAGCGGCACCGCCCGTCTTGTTTCCAGCATTGGTTCCGGCAGCAGCAGCAGCGGTGTTGCTTGCCGGCGTCTGCTTCTGCTTTGCTGCATTGGCGAGGCTGGCTGCCGAGGCAATGATGCTCGCCGTGGTGGGCCACGTGGATGCGTCCGATGCCGAGGCATTGTTTGAGGAAGTGCCAGAGTTCGGCGCCGCCGTCGATTGCGCACTCGCTGGACCCGGCGTGGGGAGCGATGAGAACGTGCCCGAGACGCCGCCGTTACGACCAGCAACTGCCGAAGGGATCATAGGCAGAGGAGATGCCATCTGGCCGACAGCATGTGGCAGGACCGCAGCCTGAGGCTGTCCGAAGTTTGGCATCGAGCCCGAGACCGCATTGGCCGCAGCAATGATGGTGGAAGCCGCATTGGCCGAGCTTGGATCGTACGGCATAGAGGACGGATGCATGCCCGGTGCGCCGTACGCGCCCGGGAACGCACCCACAGGCATCGACGCAGCGCCTGGACCGACGCCTGGCGTCTTGTTGGCGGGCTGATCCGGAGCCTCGGAAGTGGCAGAGGTCTCGTCTGCGGCTGTTCCCTTCTTCTTCTTCGGCTTGGTCGCCTTTGGTTTGGCGGGCTTGGCTTTCGCTCCGGCTTTCGAAGCTGGCGTGGTAGCCTCTGCAGTCTTGGAGACCGACTTGTTGGCTGTGGTGGCCGCAGCTTTGGCTGGCGTCGGCTTGATTGCAGCGGATGCCTTCGATGCAGCAGTTGCAGATGGTGCTGTGTCTGCCGCTGCTGCTGCGGGTGTTGCTGCCGCGAGTGCCTTAGACTGAGCTGGCTTGACATCGACCATGACGACATCGTCATCGTCTGCGACGGCGCTCGCGACTGCGGTGGCGTCCTTCTTGGGGCTGGCAGATGCGCGTGAAGAAGCGTCGGCTCGGGCTTTGGCAGCCTTGGCACGCTTCGCGGCGTCGAGAGCCTCGATGCCGATGGGAGTTCCCACCTTGAGCGCAGGCTCCTCATCTGCCACAGCGTCGCCTCGCTTCCTCTTGCGACCCGCGACGCCTGCACCCATGGCCCAGGCGGGCGTGGGAGACTCCTTCTTGATCGCGCCGTCTGGCGCATCTGCTGCCGCATCATCTTCGGAAGCCTCGCCATGGTCTGGCGCTGCAGTGGCTTTGCTGCCACGGGCCGCTTTGGCCTTCTGGGCGCCCTTGAGTCCCTTGACGCTTTTGCCTGGGCGCTTTGCGGCGGTGCCTGCTTTGGCTGTTGCTGGAGGAGGAGGCGTGGTGATTCCATCGTCCTGGTCTTCGTCTGCGCTGTGCTCCTCGCCCGCACTCGGTGTTCCGAGGCTGTCGCTATCGTCGCCGCCGGGTCTGGAGTCGGGCAGGGGGCCTTTGGTGGGCATCTTGCCGCGGGTGAAACCTTTGCCTTTTCCTTTGCCCTTGCCGGCGGCTCTGTTGGCGAGAGCAGCGGCTGTGGTCTTTGCAGCCGGCTTTCCTTTGGCTTGCGCCTTGCCTTGGCCTTTTTTACCTGCATCTTGTGCATCTGGCTCCTCATCCATAGGCTCGTCCGCACCCGACTCGTCAGCGGAGTTGGCGACTGCAGATGGCTTGCCCACTCTGGATTTGGGTTTGAGGACCAGTCTGCGCTTCGGCTTGTCGGCTTCTGCTTTACTGGCAGAAGACTTTCTGCGGCCGCCGGTCTTGTTCGCTGTAGCGGCATCCTCGCCGTCATAATCATCATCCTCGCCCTCCTGGCTGGACACGGAACTGGAAGAGTCTGCTTCTTCGTCGTCTTCCTGGTCATCTTCGTCCTGGTCGTCGGAACCTTCTTCGCTGCTGAGATCCGAGAGCGAGTCGGACTCGGAGTCGTGAGCGCGTTGGCTGTCGCCGTCGTCACTGTGGGCTGCTTCGCCTGGTGGGGGCGGGAGGACAAAGTAGAAGACGCGCTCAGCGATCTGGATCTTTGTGCGTTTGCCGAGCACAACGAGGCCGCCCTTTTCTACCCAGACGTCGTCGACGAAGGCGCCGTTGCGTCCGACGACCATGAGTACGAACTGGCCATCGCCGTGCTCGGGTTCGGCGCCAAGGCTAGCCTGGTAGAGATCGGATGCGGAAGCCGGATCGGTGCCGGCGAGGTGTGCGCCGTTGACACGGTTGAGGGACGCAGGCGAAGTGATGCGGTAGGGAGCGACGTTCTGGTGAGCACTCGTAGCGCTGGAAGCACGGCTGTGGGCGGGGGTGCCGTTGAGGAAGGCCGTGTTGGGTGGATGGATGGGACCGGTGTAGTAAAAGATGCGTGCGTGCAGCCTGGAGATGGACTTGAGCGGGCCGAGGTCGACGTCGACGTCGCCTTCGGTCTTGGATTCCGAGGTGATGTGCGCCTGAGAAAGGCCCGAGGCGGCGTTGGGCAGTTGCGGGGGTTGGGCGCCGGGGCGCTGGTTGGGCTGGAGCTGTCCGGGACGTCGACCGATGGTGACGTCGAGCGTCTGAATGTAGTAGGAGAAGCCTGGGAATTCGAGCTTTGCGTAGGCCTGGATGGGGCCCTGATCCTCGCCGTCTTCGTCCTCGGGTTCGAGATCGTCGAAAGCGTCGTCGTCCCAGAGCATGTCCTGGTGTGTGAGGGCCTCGTTGAGATCGACGGCGCCTCGGAAGGCTTGCTGGGCCGCGTTCAAGCCAGCAGAATCGGTGGAGAAGTTGATGGCGGAAGAAGGGTCGAGGTTGAGGCCACCTGCATACGCGTTTATGAGGTCGGTGGAGCTGCCATTTTGTGCCGCCAGGTTGGAGAGATGAGACAAGAGTCCGTTGCCCTCTGCAAGCGAAGCCAGCAGCTTGGCATCCTCCTCGTTGAGGCCAGCAGTGGCTGCCTGAAGCGAAGCTGAGATGGAGTCGGAGTCGACGATAGCCGGGTTGTCACCGAGCTGGGTGGGCTCGGATCCGGCGGCGTGCGTGATGAGCTGGTTGAATTCGGCTGGATTTGTAGAGACAGACGACGACGACGCGGCCGGGAGGACATCGAGAGTCTTCGCCGAGGTGGATGCGACGGGATGAGGGTTCTCGATGCCCGGCGGCGATGGTTGTCTGCGCGTCGGCGACGGCTGCGGTGCCGGCGACTTTGCAGTGTCCGCCATGGTGGAGTGGTGCAAATGCACGCTCGGCGGTAGGAGCTGAGCTATTGCGGATGGATTGCTAGGCCGGGTCACGGGCTACGACTAGAGCAGGGAGACATGAGCGCTGTCGTGGTGCGTACGGGTGTGTCCGGGTGGGGCTGGCTATGAAAGAGGCCAGAGTGACATCTCGCGGCGTGCGATCCGGGTGAAGTTCGATGCTCGGCAGGGTATGCTTGCGGTCTTTTTCCGGTCTCGATGTGGGTGAATGCAGAGTGGCGCCGGTGATGGATGACGATGGAGTCAAGGACGAGTGCTGAGCCAGGATTCGCTCGGATGTGGAGTCGAGTGTGCAGACGACGCGTGGATGAGCCGATCGAAACACTGCGGATGGAACCGAACGATGAGCAGATGGTGTGGGATAATGCTGCGTCGACGTCGAGAGCGCGGGATGAAGCCGAAAGTGGGATATCGCGAGCGTGATGGAGATGATGTGGTGGCGATGCAGATGTCGACGACGGCACTTCCGAAATGGCCTCGATAGCCTGAACCTCAACCTGACGCATCTGCCCGGCTGCACCAAACTCCCCGCCTCTCCATCCGCGTCGATTCATCATCGAGTTCCGAATTCCATGTTTTTTTCCTTTCCTTTTTTTTTGCGCCTGCCTCTGGGGCACGGCGGCGCGTTGAGGGTGGTGGGGCCACTCTCGAACCCTGAGCAAGTTTTTTTTGGCCCTTTTTCTTTTCTCCCGCTCAGCAGCGCGCGAACGCGGATTCGAATCGCGCGTGGCGCGAGGAGAACAAACTGTGAGTAGCGATGATCAAACACTGTTTGCCTCGCCCCCCACCGTAGCCCACCGTTGCTCCCGTTCCAGGCTCTTGCACCTGTCCTTTGCATCCAACATAAGCAAAGGCGCCTTGTGAGCCGCGACAACGCCCAACAGTCTCATCATGCCGCTGGAATGAAGGCATTCGACAGCAAACAGTGTTGCTTCCTCCAGGTCCCGAAATCTTGGCCAACAAATACGCCGCCGCCGCCGCCTCCACTCGCAGGGTCCGCCACTGCCAAATGAGAAAAATAAAATACTGGGTGACAACTGAAAAAAAGGCAAAAAGTTGGGTGGGCGCGTCCGAGTCTTTCTCGCTGCTCTTCTCGACACATCACCCCGACCTGCTCACACCTCTTGCTTCCTGATCACCAACACCCGTTCCTGCATCCATCCACACGCAAACTGGGGTGGTCAGGTCAGCGCAGATACACCCACCGCAACATCTGCTGGGCGCGCCGCTCCGCCATCGACCATGCAGATTTGGTGAAAGATCCACTTCCGTTCGCTCGTTGACGGCCGCTGCCTCCAGTCATGGCTCGCAGCCGCGTCAAGCTCGACCTCGGCCCGCATGGCAAGGTGCTGGCATCCGTGCTCGACTTCAACGATGCCCGCAACGTCGCAGCCAGCCGATTCGGTGTCGAGCCCCAAGGCGTGCAGCTCTACGTCAGTGATGGCGAGGATCTCTGGGAGCTTCATCCTTCCGCCTTCCAGGATGTCGTGGCCGAGAACGGCGTCATCGTAGCCAAGGCTTTGGCTCGACCATCCTCGTCCACGCGTCAAGTACAGCCACCCGCTCCGACCACACCAACTACTACGAATGCTCTTACACCTCGAGTTCCGACAGCAGCCCCCAAAGTCGAGCATCCTCGCGCGGAAGTGTCATCGTCGACCACCACCACTCAGTGTCCTCGCGCTTCCTCGGTGGCCAGTACCTCGTCCACGTCTAGTTCCAGCTCCTCCTCCTCGTCTTCCTCGTCCAGCTCCGCACGCAGCGTGAGCTCTTCCTCGTCTACATCCTCGTCGTCGTCGTCATCTTCGTCTTCATCCTCGTCCTCAGATGCCTTGCCTGTCCACGATCGCCGCTCCGAATCCGTCCAGGATGTGACTGCCATCACCGTACCCGTCCGCACCGTCATCGGTCCCAACGGCCTGCCAGTGTCGTCAAAGGAGCGCTGGGATCCCAAGACGCATCGACTGATGTTCGAAAAGCTCAACGAGATCATCAGCTCCGAGACCATCTACTACACGCGCAAGTACACCGAAGAGCGCTACCGCATCTTCCAGCTGCTCATCGACAACTATGGCGATCTGGGCATCAAGGGCAACTTCCTCCGTGGACGTACCGCCGCCGCCTTGATCTCCAGAGTTTCGGGCGTGTTGCGCACCGCAAGGGAGAGAGGCGAGAAGATCAAGCAGCCCTTCAAGTTTTTCTTCCCCAACCGCAAGGATGACGATGTGACGGCACGCGCCGTGACCGTTCCTGCCAATGCTGCACCGGCTGAGACCAGCGCCAGCGGCAGTGGCAGAGCGACTGCACAAGCAGCAGCCAACGGCAGCCGCGCCCAGACCATGCCGCTTCAGCCCAACGCTCCACGCAATCCACCAGCATCCAAGAAAGGAAAAGGAAGGGCCAATGCCGCTGCAAATCCAGCCACACCATCTCAAAGAGCTACAGCTTCCACGCAGACGGGCACTGCGCAACCCAGTGGGAGCGCCAACGGAGCAGCCAACGGAACTCGAAAAGGAAAAGGAAAGGGTAAAGCAGCCCAAGGTGCCAAGTCGAATCCTCCCGAGATCCGTAAACGCGCCTCGCAGGCAGCTGCATCGACCGCCCAAAAGTTCCCACTGCCACCCAAGCCACCCAAGCCAGCCAGACAGCCCGCCAAGCAGCCCGCCAAGCGGCCCATCGATGCGCCAGCGACGCCCAACACCCCGTCTCGGAACAAGAAGCAGAAACAGCAACAGAATGGCAATCAGGCCAACGCGACGCCGACCCGCGCTGCGCAGGGCAACACACCGCAGGGCAACTCTTCGCCTCGGCAACCCGCCAGTCAAGCCAGCTCGGGTCGAGAACGATCCCGATCCGAAGCTGCTCCATCGCGGTATCGGGATCGATCCGCCTCGCCTCGCCGCTACGAACGCGATGATGATCGGCGTCCCGAACGTTCGGATCGCGGACGCGACTATTCGCCGCGCCGCGAATCGAGTGCATGGAACGTCAAACGATACGATGGTGGAGATTGGGACCGTACCGATACCGCTCCGGATGCGCGCGGCGGATCTTGGCGTCCAAGACAGGACGATACCTGGGAAGCATCTGCTGAGCGTTCGGCAACTCCGACGAGGAGTCAGCGCGGGGGCCGGAGTCCCAGTCGGTCGCGCGGGAACGACCTCTTCCGCGCGGTCACACGCTCGCCTCCGCCAGACGCACGTCCATCTCCGGCTCCGAACGCGCGCGGATGGCGCCGACCTCCTCAGTCGCCACGACCGCCGCCCTGGCGCCGCGACGAGAACAACGCCAACGGCGAGAGGCGAACGGCGGTGGAGCGTGCGCTGGTGAGTCTCGCAGCCGCAGGAGCAGACACGAGCTCGGGCCACGGCTCGCCGTACGAGGGAGACCAAGGCGATGCACCGAGGCAGCGCACTTGGGGCAGCAACAACCGCACATGGACGAGACCCAGTTACCCGACCGACGGTCGACGCGAGTCGCATGGATTCCGTAGTGACACGCCCTCGCGTGGGCCGTCGCGACCGGGTCCCAGCGACAATGCCGACCGTCGCAATGGGTATGGGTCCCCGTGGACCAGCTCGTCGCAGGGCGTAGACCGCTCGGCTCCACCTCCCCCGCTCACTCCTCCGCGAAACGACTAGAGGCCCCAAAACGCACCTGGATATGGCTTGCACCAAAGCGAAGCGAATAGATTTGGCGTAGTGTCCACATCTTACCTGTTGTTCTGTCAGCCAGAGTGGTCACTGACAAGAGCGAGGTGGGGATTGTGAAGTGAGATCCCGAAGATCGGCGCCGGAGCTGTGATCTGCTTGCATGGTGGAATGGGCCTGGAAGAGAAGCGAGATGCATTGCCGTTGCCATCGTCGCGGGTGAATGAACGGCGACCAACTCGGCGCAGAAGCCAACGATTGGCTGCAGCCTCGGTCGCTGGCCGGAAGAACTTTCGACGCGAGAAAGACCAGCGGAGGTGAGATGCATGACCACGAGCGGGTGTGTCAGGCCGACTTGGCCGATGCTGCCTTCCCTGAAGACTTTGCGAGATACACAGTCGACTTTGACATCGACATGCCAATTGGTCAAGTCTGGAGAAGAGCGAGCCGAAATGGATGCGGAATTTTTTCGCCCTCTTTTTTTTTTTTTTTTTCTCTATTTCTTTTCTTTGGCTGAGGGCGGCTCTGCTGAGTCCGAAAGAATCCTCCGAACCAAAGCTCGAAAAAAAAAGGCGCTTTCGGCTTCTTCATCCGAAAGAGGAGCGCCGATCCTCGCATCCTGCAGCTGTCTAGGTCGCAGGGATCGATGTGTTCCACTGCACAACACCAGCCTCAACCTCGGGATCGTGTTTAGACAAACCCAGCCATCGTTACCCACACGCTGCAGTCACACTGAACGACGGCACCACCAAGACGGTCTCCGTTTGCTGTCGGCGTGTCTGCGAGCCATCGCAAAGTTGGCTCTATTGTCTTGCAATGGAGGCGCTTGGCAGCCAACGCGGGTCGGACTTAAGTGGGCAACACCATGCACGGCGAGATGAAGCTTCGGGGCTGAGTATATTCTCGGGACGGATGGCCTGGATTGGAGCGTAAGATGACTGTCGAAGATAAAAAAAAAAGCCGCGGGAAGCAAGGTCGAGTAGTGGCTCCAACGGCAACCATTTTTTTTTTTTTTCTTTTTGGTAAATTCCAGCGATGATGCCACCTTGCGTCGAGCAGCCTCGACCTTTTTTTTGTGGAGTGCCTCTGGCGTGCCAACCTCGGACGTAAGAAAGGCGTGGATCAGAGTGGAGACTGGCCGGAACAAGTCACAGTGGCACGCACTCATGCCTTGGCACCACTCGGCTGCATGGCTCCAGGACGATCCTTTGGGCTCGATGGCACCCTGAAAGTGAAAGTGGGTCCGACTTCATCCGGTCCTGCTTCCTGCACTGTGTGATGAAAAGCGAAAGCTAGAGCCAACTTTGCGAGAGGAGAAACTGAAGCTGTAGTGAGTGAGGACACAGGGCGTGGACGACGTCGAAGTCAAGGGCGGCTGCGGATGTCGAGGCAAGCTGACGTGCATCCGCGGATCGCAGCTTCCGAAGACGTCCGCCGAGCCGAGGCGGCGCTGCTGCATTGGCTGCACAAGTTTGCACCCTGGATTGCATGACTCTGCGTGACTCTCTGGGTTGCCGATTCGCCCGGCTGTCGAGCTCTAACTCTGTGGACAGCCGTGAACTTGCCTCTTCCGGTCGTAAGCTCGAGCTAGCTTCCGGTGGACTCGGCCAAGGCAACGGCTCAATTGCGCTGAGCCCTGTGGGACGGCCAGCCGGTATAGGGTTCCGCGTGCAAAGAGTGACGTTGTACTGCCGAGGCACATCCGCGTTTCGAGGGTCTTGGCAGTCATCCCTCCTCGCGCTGACTCAAAAAGGCTGAGCTGGGCAGCCAGCCATATATGAGCGAGCCTCCCAACGGTGCGGATGCGGGATCGCTGCTGCTGAGTCCTTTGAGTCCCTTTCCTTTACACCACCACACCACCTCTGTACAGCGTCCGCCATCGCTCGGAACGTCGAGCAACGTCTGTCTCCCTTTGGATCGGATCAGCCCCGACTCTTTCGACCCCATCCCGCTGCTCGACCTAGCATTCGGAGCAGCCGAAGTGCGATAACTCTTCCGCTGCACCCCCGCCTCATCTGTCTCGAGCAGGGGGCTGCGATTCCGTGTCCTTTCTCACGGCCGCAGTTCCCTCTCTCCTGCTGGCCAGACCAGATCGAAACGTGATCCGCGCAAATCACCACTCTTTCCACAATGCGGCCCTTTGCATCTTCCAAAACCGGCTCCTCGAAGCGTCAAATCGTCTCTCTGTTGGCTACCTTCTGCCTCGTCTCGGCCGCCGCTAGTGCGTCACTCCAAGGCGCCCGCATCGAGCTCTCACAGCCGCCAAGCGAGCGCCAGCTCTCATCCTACGATGGCCGTGCAGAACCGCGCTACATCCGTGAGCTGCCTCTGAGCCCACTCCTCAAGAGACACGGTGACGACGAGCACGAAGACGATGCCGATGAGGAGCAAAAGTACGATGCACACACGCACCTCGAACCGGAGCAACACGGGATGGAACACGACGACGGAACTTCCATGGATCACCAGGACCCGCATACTCACGCCCACGATGACGCCGGCCACAGACATGAAGATGTAGCGACAGCAGCGGCGGCGACGCAACACACGCACACCCACGAGCACGGTCATGACGCCCATAGCATGCACATGGACGGCCCCAGCCCAGATTCGATCCCTGACGCCTCAATCGCAGGCTCCGAGCTGCGCGAGCTCCCGGTATGGCATTCGCATGGGGGCCACGGACACTCGCACGGCTCGGGTCCCGTACGCGAAAAGCTCAACGAGACGCTCCTTTTCCGCGCCAAGGGCCCCGACCCGCTCAGCTACATCGAGTGGGACTTTGCCTACGGTGTCGGCTCGCTCGCCCAGCTCCAGCGCTTCACTGCCGATGCCGACGTCCTCGCCGGCACAGAAAAGATGGGCGTCGTCGATGGACGATGGAGGAAGCTCTTTGACGAGAACGATGCGGATCAACGCAAGGCCATCGCTCAGGACATTGCCTCGCGCATTGAGGATGCCCAGGGCCAAGAGCCCGGCCGACACCGTGGTCTGCTCGTCCTTCACGTCGTGACGGCCATCGTCAGCTGCTTTGTCCTGCTGCCCATGGCGCTCGTGCTGCGCGCTGCCCACTCGTCTCTCGCTCCCCTCGTCTCGCTCCTCTACCTCGCTCTTCTCGGCGGCTCCATGTTCATCTCGATCATCTACAAGGCGCTCACGCCCAGACTCTACCCGGACAACGCGCACGGCTCCATGGGCTGGGCCATCCTGTGGATCTCGCTCATCACGCTCGGATCGGACGTCTTCCGTCTGGTTGGCCAGATCTGGTCCGCAGTAGGCGCGCTCCGCTCGCACAGGCGCGCTCAGTCCAATGCGTGGCTTCCCACCGGCGGTGTTGCCAACGCCACAGGAGGTCCGCAGTCGTGGAGGGATGTTGTCGGCACGATGCTCGGCCGAGGACAGAGCCACAATCTGAACAGCGAGAGCTACGATGCGCTTGAAGAGGAGGCTATGCTTTCTGAAGAGGCGCAGAGCGACGCGCACGAGCTCGACGTCGAAAAGCACATGCACCGCCATACGGCCGCGCCGAGGCGAAGCGGCTTCAGCTCGCGATCAGGATCAGGCTCGGGCTCGCCGCACCGCGTCCATTTCGACGAGGACGGAGAGGCAGGGCACCGCACGCATGGTGGCAGCGCCGAGTCGCTCGTGGAGCCAGTCAACTGGGTCGGCAGCGGCAGTACCGCTGTGAGCAGCCCCGAAGGCGGGCGCCGCAGCAACCTCGCTGGCGGTAACAGCCACCTGGGAGCCGATCGTCTGGTGGCTTCGCCTACGACCACGGCGTGCAACACGCCTCGCAACTCGATCTTCGGGCCCGACTCGACTCTGCTTCCCCCGCTCAGCCTCAAGTCGGTCTCGCTGTGGCGCAAGCAGGCTCACGACGACCAAGCCCGCGCGCCCCAAGATTCAAGCCATCCCGAAGCCATGGGCTACCCTGCCACACAGCCGCGAAGTAGTCGCCTTGACACCTTCCGAACCGTGCTGCGATACGCGCGCGTAGTGGCGGCGCGTTCGCTGCCCATCCTTGCCTTTGCAACCTCGTACACCGGTCTGGCCGTCTACACGGGCTCCTGCCGCTCGGGCTACAAGAACGTGTGTCTGGCGCACGGCATCAAGGGCGGCATCTTCTTCTGGTTTGGACTGCTCACATTCGGACGCTATCTGGGCGCGTATGCCGACTGCGGATGGGCGTGGAACAAGCGACCCAGTGCAGCAGCCGGCGTGCGGGGAGGCGGCAGCAGCCAGCGATTGGCAGCCTGGCGCCGCAACATGCCCAGCGCCGAATTCGTCGAGTGTCTGGTGATTTTCATCTACGGCGCTTCCAATACCTGGATGGAGCGCTTCGGAGCGCAGCCGGGCGACCCGTATACGATCAAGCAGATCCAGCACATTTCGATTGCGGTCATGTTCTGGTTCGCCGGGCTGATGGGCATGCTGCTCGAGACGCGCTTTATTCGCAACATGCTTTCGTTCCCGATCGCGTACCATCACGTGGCGGCTGTGCCGCTGCGCGAGGCTCGTCGTCGTCACAATGCATCGCGCATGCGCGGTGGTGGTGCTGGGAGAGGCGCACGTGTCGGGTACGACGAGGCGGACGAGGAGCTCGAGCTGCTGGTCGAGGCGCAGACGCAGCCGGCGTCGTACTCTGCGTCGTTCAACCCGTTCCCTGCGCTGGTGATCGGCGTGACGGGCGTGGCGATGGCGGCGCACCACCAGGACTACGTTTACGAGGTGGAGATCCACATGCTGTGGGGCGAGCTGCTGGCTGGCTTTGCGGTGCTGCGATGCCTGACGTACTTCCTGCTGTGGCTGCGACCGCCCACGGCGTCGGTGCTGCCCTCGCGTCCTCCCACCGAGGCGCTGGCCGCATTTTCGCTGTGCTGCGGAGGGCTGGTGTTCATGCTGAGCAGCGAGGAAGTGTCGTTTGCTGCGATGCGCAGCGGTTACGGCGACTTTATGGCCATCCTCAATGTGGCGGTGGCGGCGGTGGCGCTGCTCTTCTGCTGGACGACCGTGCTGATGATGCTCAAGGGCTGGGCGGTGCGCCGCGAGGTCAAGAGGAGCGTGTACGTCGCCGAAGTAGTGCCTGACCTCGGCGCAAACGCTCTGCAACTCAACGTGGCTGCCAACGAGGATACCCAGCCCAGGCACATGCGCGCGAGCGTCGCTGGCCGAAATGCGGCGGCAGCACCCGTCGCTACCACTGCCACTGCCGACCCAGTCTTTGTGCTCGAGGATGAGGAGGATGAGTAGTCTCACAGAGGATCAAGTGCTCATTCTTCGAGCCCACACAATATTCACCTTTCCCATTTGATACCAGGTCTTCTGACCACCCTCTTACCCGGCGTTGCGCTTTGGCACCTCGTTGGAGCCTTTGCAGCGCGCACATATGATATGCCCCTTCTCTAATCTAGTGTATGCTTTTGACCCGCATCGAGCCGTGTGTGTGTGCTTCTGGGTCGCTACGACCTGTCGGCGGTGTGAACGGTTGGGGCACAGCGTGTGGGGGGATGAAGCGGTGGGGCTGCGTCGGAGAGATCCGGCATGTTAGCGGCGCAGATCCCACAAGTTGCAATGGTGGGCGTGGGGTCTTCCTTACAGCAGCCTCCACCCTTTCGATGCCTCGAGGTGGTGGCGTTCCATTTTGGAGCGTGAAACAAAATAGACAAAAGATGCAAAGGAAGGGTCGTGCAGCGCAGGGTGGGAATCGGAGCTGACCAACGTGTCAGGGCCCTGCAGGAGCAGCGTAGCTTGGGCCCCACTCGTGGCTTTGAGTCAGCAAGGCAAAGCAGCAGTTTGAAGCCATCTCTCCCCCCCCAGTGGGCTCGAGTGGGGTCGCATTACAGCGATGCGGTGGATCCGATAGGCGTGAGAAAGGGCGAGGCCTCGGAAGGGCCGCTCGGAATGACGATGCGACGATAGCAGACCAAAAGTTGTTGGGCATCAAAGCAAATCAATCCCAACTGTCATTTTTTCTTATTTTTCTGTTTTGGCGATTTTTGTGCTGCCGCGGTCCCCACATCTTCGGCTCGCTGCTCAGCCACGGCAAAGCACAGCGCAACGGCATTCACACGCTGCTGCCAAAATCTGACATCCGACAGCCCGGCGTCGCACGTTACGAGAGTCCGATGCAGCGAAATGATGCACTTTCCCACCTTTCAACGTGTGCTGAGGCCGCTGCAGCATCAGCCCGCACCTGCATGCCTCCGCCAAAAGCTCCGACCGCCTCCTTGTGCAGGTGCAAAGTGTTGCTCTCGGCGGCTCAGCAACCCACCGTCATCGCATCCCGTGCCCAGACAGACCCCACCGTCTTGCCATCACCCCTCGCCCTTCACCATCACCATTGCCGGCGACCGTCTTCGGAGGCTTGCACGACCAGCTCACCGTTCGCTTGCTATCTGCACACAAACGCGCACAGCATACATCACAGGCCAACACCGGATCGATCGTCAGTGCACCGCTCCGACCGAGTGGCCATCACAGAGAATGGTCCGCACGCTCCAGCATTCCAAGTAGCTTCATACCCGGCGCTCGAATTGAGCCGCTCTCCCCAAGCACAGACATACCGACTCTCACCATGCTCGATATCTTGCGACCAGCACCCAACAAGGCTCGTCCTTCCCCACAACGGCCCGCCTCGCCCACTCTCTCTCCGGCATCGTCCACCTCCACCCTCAAGGCTTCCTCATCCTCTCGTACAAAGCCGGACCCTACATCCACCTCGGCCTCCGCAGCTCGATCAAAGGGTCAGCAGGCGCGTCGTTTGAGCATAGAGACCGCCGTCATATCATCGCATAGGTATCGCTACAACCGTGTGCAGCAGCCAGACCAACCTCTTGATCTCGATCAACCTCCCTTCCGACGCTCCACATTTGCTTCCTTACCTTCGCATCACGCAAAGGCAGCTCGGACCGGCGGCAAAGATGCTCGCTCTCGTGACGGCTCGCTCGTCGCACCCTCGACGCCCGAATTGCGTCCCTCCCAACGTAGCAGCAGCAGCAGCAGTCGCAAGCGCTCGCGCCCTCAGAAGCCGCTTCTCGGCGGCCTCTACTTTTCCGACCTCATCGTCGTCGCCTTCTTTTACGCAGTCAACCTGTTGCGCACCTGCGGCATCGCAGAGCTCGTAGACGTCGCCTTCAAGGCTTTCGCCTACGTCTGCACCCGCCTCCCCTTTGACTTTTACCAGAGATGGTCGCTCAGCCGCCCACCTTCCACCCACTTTGCCTCCTGGACACCGCTGACCAACCATCCTCCACCACCCAACCACCGTCTGCGACGAGATTTGGACGACCGTCCTACGCCCGCCTCGGCGACGGCTGTCATCACGTCGTCCGACGAAGAATCTTCCAGCTTGGATGCATTCGACCAGGACGAACAGCTATCGCCTTTCCACCATCTCGTCCTCCTCCTCGTCCGCTTCGCATGCACCAGCTTCCCTCATCTCGTGCCCCGAGTCCTGTTTGCAGAAGAGACCATCGGCCCCCTGGTCCGCTGGAGGACGGGTGGTGGTGCCGCTGGCATCGTCCGCGAATTCACAAGCGACCATACCCCGACAGACAGGTCACCGACCAACGCACAGACGTCCACAATACAGGATGCACCCAAAGCTCACTCGAAAGCAAAGTCCAAGCCACACTCAACGCATACATACACCCGGCCTGGCTTCCGCGCCTTTTGGATCGGCGCCGACGCCCACGTGCCCGTCGAGGTCAGGCGCTCAGACCCCTCGTCCAGATCCGCCACCACCTTCCTCTATCTCCACGGAGGCGGCTTCTCGCTCGGCTCCGTCGCCTTTTACGCCGAAGCGCTCATCCGCATCATCACAAAGGTGTGCAGCCTCGAGGAGCGCGACAACGATGCTCGCTGCGTGGCCGTCGAGTACGATCTTGGGCCCACATCGCGCTTCCCCGGGCCTCTGCTCCAGTGCCTGCGGTGTTACGCCCATCTCATCGAGGTCGAGGGCATCGATCCGGCCTCCATCACCATCGCCGGCGACAGTGCAGGCGGCAACCTCGCCATGGCGCTCCTCCTCTGTCTCGATGGTCAGGCTCGCAACGAGCCCGGCCTGGCCGAGCGGGACTGGAGCAGCCTGCCCATGCCCGGAAAAGCGGTGCTCATCAGTCCATGGGCAGACCTGCGGCCGTCGTCGTCGCTTGCCTTTGCCAGTCTCCGCGAAGCAGCTGCAGCAGACGCTCGCTCTGCCGAGTCTGCCGCTGCGAATCCCCGCCACAAGAGTACGACCGCCCGGGAGCAGCAGGGGTCGGCAGCGTCCGGACGCGTGTCTGCCTGGACCGAGGCGATCGGCCAGCACGAGTGGGACTACGTCGCAGCGGAGGCGCTCATGCACTTTGCGCAGCTCTATGCCGGCGTGCTCAAGACTCCCCGCCGCGTCCGAGGTCCCATGGGATGGGTGGCCAATGTCTGTGCCGTCCTCGCTGGAGACGACGAGGTTGTTCCAGAATCCAAGACCTCAGACAGGAAAGGCGCTGCTGCATCCGCCGCTGCCTCAGTTGGAGCCACCGCGCCACTGGCCATCTTTCGCACGCTTCTTGTGCCGAGCCAGCGCATCGCGCGAGTCGCGCACACCATGCTCACCGAGCCTTTACTCCATCGTACGAGCACCACCAAGTCCTCGCCGAGCTCGTCCGACGCATTCAACCAGGTCGAACACATCCGACCCTCGGCGATCGGCGCGCTGGATCCCATCTTCCCCGCTTCCGAGCGCAAGACCGACCCCGTTCCTAGCACCGCCGATCTGTTCGTGTCGCTTTGGACTGAGCCGTCACAGGACGAGAGCAAGGTCCAACGCGACGCCGAGTTCGAGGCGGCGCGTACGTTACTCGAGACGAGCAAGCTCGTCAACCCGGCCATCGGAGACTGGAGTCGTATCCGCCTGAAGCGAGGCATGCTGGTGCTCTGGGGCGACCGCGAACGGCTCGCAGACGACATTGAGGCCTGGATCGATGCCGTGAGGCAAGCGCAGTCGACACGACGCACTCGCGACGACCGACCAAGCCAGGACCTGGATCCCTCGCACGCCGACACCGCGGAGGGAAAGCATTCCTACACGGATGCTCCGCGCAGGACGCTGCAAGAGCGACGTGCCGCCTCTCGCTCTCCTCACCGCCTCGCCGAGGAGGTGCGCGAGCACACTGCCGACTGGGTATGCACGGCGGTGGAGCACGGTCCGGGCGGCGTGCACGCGTGGCCGTTCGTGTCGATGTACCTCGCGGGCTCGGATGCGGAGCGCGAAAAGGGTCTCGAGATCATCGCGCGCTTTGTGGCCGATCCCATGCTGAGCCCGGCATCGACGCATCCGGGCACGCCGGCGTCCACGGTGGGCTCGCTCGCTGTCGAGCTGCCCGTGGCGCAGGAGCATCGTCCGCTGAGTGTGGCGGTCAACTCGCCACCGCACTTGAATGCGGTCTCGCCCGCGGGATCGATGCCGTCGGACATCAGCTCGCGCGGAGACGAGCACGACTACCCCTTTGCGCCGTCGTCGTACACCGGATCCGAGGGCTGGGACCCGAGCGAGCAGAACGAGCTCGGACTCGAGGGCGTGTATCCGCACGAGACTGTGTGGACGGAGCCGACGCCGACGCCGTCGACGGGCGCCGCCACGCCGGCCAGCAGCGATGTCGAAGGCGCAAGCATTGGGCACGACGAGCTCGCGCATCGCATCGGACTCGGACTCGCGGAAGAGGCGCGCTACAGGGCGGAAGGACCAACGCGCATTGAACCGGTGCACCTGCATCATCCCATGCAGGGTCGCACCGCGTCCTGGCAGCAGGCAAGCAGTGTGCAAGCTGCGCCGGCGCCAAGCAGGTCTCGGCGCGACACTGGCAGCCGCCGTGGTCAACCTGCGGTACTGGGCGGTCCCGTCGCCGGCCGTTCGCTGGCCGAGCTCGAGGCGGATTCAGACCGCAGCGCGCCTCCGTCTGCGCCGTCGTCGCGTCCCGAGTCGCCAGGCTGGCGTTCCGAGAGTGTGGGCTACGACTCGCACGACGACGATCTGGGCGCATCCTCGCCGCCGGAGCTCGACACCGACGCGTACTTTGGCGCGCGCTTCTCGTACGCCGACGACGTGATCCCCATGGATCCGGGCTTCTACGGGCTGTCGCATTACCACACGCTGCGACCCGAGGGTCTGTCGGACATTGCCGAGGAAGAGTCGCAGATGGACACGTCGTCCGTGCTGAGTGGCGGCCCGGGGGGAGGAGCGTTGTCGCCCGGATTCTCGAACCCGAGCTTTTCGCCCGCCGACGGTGCATCGCCTGTGGTGGCAGCGGCGAATCCGGGCCGGTACGGTGCGGCGTATACGCCGTCGGCAAGCGAGATGGCGCGGCTGCGAGAAGCGCTGGACGAGAGGGAGCGGCAGTATCGCCAGCGATTTGCGAGAAAGTTTGGCACACGCAGTGCAGGGCAGGAGCAGAGAAGCGAGATGCTGCGAGGACGCTTTTCCATCGAGGAAGATGACGCTGGATCGATTGGAGACGAGTCGGACGGCGACGTGGACCCTCTCGACATGAACGCGCAGCAGGCAGCAGAAGCGAGTGGCGCCAGCCCGTGGCGTTCGTCTGCGGACCTGCGAGACTTGGCGCCGACGACCAAAGGAGAAGTCGCACGCTTAGGTGAGGCAGGACCCACAACGAGCGGTGTTGCGGCAAGTGGCAGCTCTCTTGTCGACGAAGGGCCGGAGCGAGCGCCATCGCCGTCGCCATCGACCTCGTCGCAAAACTCGGGCGCACGCGACGTGTGGTGGTAGCCGCCAATATAGATACGCACTCGCGCAGTGCACAGGTTTCAGTCTCACGCATAGCATCGTTGTATACACACACGCACAGTCGTTTGAGAGTTACATGTAGATCGTCAGCAGCTGCCACTCGCTTGGGTATGAAGCGGAGATCGAGGAGTAGCTGGTCGGCAGTTTCAGCGCCAAGGTGTTAGTTTGGCGGCGCGATTAGGATGAGGTGCGACGCGTAAATTGGTTGCAGGAGACCCTGGGCGAGACAGGGTGGCGCGTGTTGGGCTCCCCGATGCGGCAAGGAATGGCAGCGCGTGATGGGAGCGAGAGGCGCGTGCGCTGCGTGGCGGAAGGGCGAGCAAGCCACTGAGCTCTAAAAGCTGAGCCCCGACTGAAGACGCGCGCGCGCTGTTGGTCTTTGCGGAGGCCTCTGCGTCGACTCAGCTTTCATTCCACCCACCGTCACCCTTTTGCTCATATCGACCACAAACACACCAACATGTTCGGCCTTTCGACAAGACAGACTCTCCTTCGCGGCACTCGTGTACGTTGATCATCTGCCGATCTCTCTGCTCAACTCTTGTGCAAACTTTCGACTGACGGTCTGAGTGGGTTGGAAATGTAGATGCTGTCGACTTCGGCTGTGCGCAATGACCTGGCACGCATGCAGGTGCTTGGTCGTCTTGCTGCCGACCCCGAGATCAAGACCACCAAGAACGGCAAGGACTACGTGCGATACACGGTTGCCACCTCGGACCCTCCCACCGGTCCCGTCGAGGAGGGCGAGCGTCCCGAAACCACCACGTCGTACCACCGATTCTACGTGTTCGGCGACCGCGGCGTGGACAGGATGAAGAACATCAAGAAGGGCTACCGCGTGCTCGTGGATGCCGAGTTCAGGATCGAGAGGACCCCCGCCGAGGCCGACCAGCCCGCCCGCGACACGCTCCTCGCTCTGCACCGTAAGTGCCGTCACAGCCTGGCGTGAGATTGAATCTTTACCACGGACGGCTATGCTGACTCTTCTGGCCCCTTTTTGTTTTCTGCAATCGCTTGTGTGGATCGACGGCCGTGATTGTGTGCAGGTGGCATCCAGGTCATCTCGAAGCCGCGCGAGGCCACCGAGTCTGCCTAAACCATTCGACCCTAATCTACACCAACTAATGGCATGATCTGAAAGGTCTGGCCGCCCCTGCTAGCGTCTGTACACGCGCCTCACCGCTCATCTGTGGAATGCATGACCACCTCGACCCGAGATGATCGTCCGTGCTGTGTGTGGATGGCCTGAGCGGATCCGTGACTTGCACGGTCGCCAGCTTCCGCGATTTTGGCGTTTGTTAGGGCCCTGGATTGCACAAATCTGCGAAAAAAGGAAGTGTCGTACGTGTCAGCGCCGAAATGCAAGGGCGCGGGCTGAGGTGCTTAGGAAATCCCTTATGGCAGGCCGCGTGACTCGGAGGCGCAGGCGGCAACCCGAGGGTTCACTTGACTGGCCAAACCACCGGCAGGGCTTGCATAAGGGAGCCGCGGGCAAGGTGAGGCGCTCGCCCAAAAATCGTCGAAAATTTCAACCTCGTTAGCCGTGTGCTGCTGCTGCTTGGAGCGGGGAAGAGATGGCAAAGAGCAGCAAACAGCTGCCATGGCGATCCGTAGGCGGGCGCAAGGCGAATCGCCGCAAGATCTTTGCGTGCTCGCTTGTGTGAAAAAGTGGTGCAAGAACAGCGAAAAGAAAGAATCAAGGGTCGAGCCTTTGCAGAGACACACAAGAGAGGGCTGATGCTAGCCGGAGTGAGAGGCGGGCAGCGCATCGGCGACGCTCCGGCTTGCCCCAACGCCCGAAGAAGGAGCATTTCAGATCTGTCGGCCAATCCAACTTCGCGCTTTTGTCCGCCACGCTGACGCTCAGAAGGTGCTCACAAGGCACATTTCGCTCACGGCTTTCTTCCTCTTCTCAACCTCGTCGCATCCGCTTGCTTCCTCACCAGCAGGCATCTCCGAACCTCTTTCCTTACACTCCCACTACCAACCTACTTCCATCGCATCCAAGCCGACACCGCGACACCATGGACCGAAGCCTCTGCCCGCTCAGGCAGATCCGCCAGGCCTGCCCCTACATGGGCCGCGTCTCCATGCCCCAGCTCCGACAGATGTCCACCACGCTCCTCCACCCGGGCGGACCTACGCGCCTCGTCACCCAGGCCCAGCAGTGCCCCGTCATGAGCCAGAGCCTCGCCATCAAGGCCGAGCAGAACAGCGGCGCCGCCGCCAACACCTTCACCCCGACCTTTGGCGCTTCCGGCAGCTCCTTCCTCGCCATCGCCGCCAAGCCCACCGCGGCTGCTGCTGCCGGCTGCCCCTTCTCGGCCCAGATGAACGGAGGCGCCGCCCAGCAGGTTCGCCACTACGTCTCGCGCTCCGAGGCTGCCCGCGCCGCCGTCGCCCAGCCCGACGACATCGAGCGCCTCCACGCCAAGGAGGGCATCAAGCTCGACGACCAGGCCAACGTCGACAAGTGCCCCCACGCTCGCAAGCTCGCCGAAGCTGCCGCCGCCGCTGCTGCTGCCGGCGACTCGCTGCCCCAGCACCAGCGCAGGAAGAGCATCAAGAACAAGCAGGTGCGCACCCCCGGCTCCGGCCTCGGCATGCACCCGGACCCCGAGCCGCACAACCGGCCCGGCTTCCACTACGAGCAGTTCTACCACGACCAGCTCCAGGCCAAGCATGCCGACAAGTCTTACCGCTACTTTAACAACATCAATCGTCTCGCCGGCAACGCTCCCAAGGGCCATCTCTCCGCCGAGGCCGACGAGATCACCGTCTGGTGCGCCAACGACTACCAGAACATGAGCCGTCACCCCGCCGTGCTCGAGGCCATGAAGGAGACGCTCGACAAGTACGGCGCCGGTGCCGGTGGCACGCGCAACATCGCCGGCCACAACCGCCACGTCGAGACCGTCGAGCAGACGCTTGCGCAGCTCCACCGCAAGGATGCCGCGCTCGTCTTTGGCTCCTGCTACGCCGCCAACGATGCCACGCTCACCATCCTCGGCTCCAAGCTGCCCAACTGCGTCATCCTCTCCGACGCCTCCAACCACGCCTCCATGATCCAGGGCATCAAGCACTCGGGCGCCAAAAAGGTCATTTACAAGCACAACGACATGCACGACCTCGAGGCCAAGCTCCAGGCGCTCCCGGTCGACGTGCCCAAGATCATCGCCTTTGAGTCGGTCTACTCCATGTGCGGCACCGTCGGTCCCATCGAGAAGACCATCGAGCTCGCCGAAAAGTACGGCGCCATCACCTTCTTGGATGAGGTGCATGCCGTGGGCATGTACGGCCCGCGCGGCGCCGGTGTTGCCGAGCATCTCGACTGGGACGCGCAGGTCGCCCAGGGTCACAAGCCCGGTCTGCTCAAGGGCAGCGTGATGGACCGCATCGACATCATCACCGGCACGCTCGGCAAGGCGTACGGCAACGTCGGCGGCTACATTGCCGGCTCGAACCGCTTTGTCGATCTGATTCGCTGCTTTGCGCCGCAGTTCATCTTTTCCACCACGCTGCCGCCTGCGGTGCTGACGGGCGCCAACAAGGCGATCGAGGTGCTGATGCAGTCGAACGACTCGCGCATCCTGCAGCAGCTGCGCACGCGCGAGACCAAGGACAAGCTCATCGCTGCGGGCATCCCGCTGCAGCACAACCCGTCGCACATTGTGCCCGTGCTCGTCGGCGATGCGTCCAAGGCCAAGGCGGCCTCGGACATGCTGCTCGAGGAGTTTGGCTGCTATGTGCAGCCGATCAACTTCCCCACGGTCGCGCGCGGTCTCGAGAGGCTGCGTGTCACGCCGACGCCCGGACACACGTCCGACGACGTCGACCACCTCGTGTACGCGCTCACCGAGATCTGGAAGCATCTGGGCCTGCGCACCGTCGCTGACCTGCGTGCTGCTCCCGAGGGCCAGGATGCGCTTGCTGATCTGTTCAAGGCGTCCGAGAAGACGGCGCGCGAGAACCCGCTCTGGACCGACAAGCTTCTTGGTCTTGACGAGCTCAAGGCGCAGGTGCAGGCCAACGGCTTTGAGCGCCGCGCTGGCGTGCAGGTCGCTGATGCTGCTGCGGCTGCTCCGCGTGCCGGCGTGGCTGCCTGAGCGCGCTGTCAGCCTGGCCGAGTGCCCAGTGCCTAGTGTCTGAGCCTCAGTGTGCTCGTTTTCATGTTCACTTTTCTCCCCTCCTCCCCATGTGCGAGGCGAGATTGGGCCGCTGCGCCTCTGTGTGTGGCGTGCTTGATCGAGTCGCTCGCGCAGTGGCAGGACGAAATGCAAGTCCTGTCATTCCCCCCTCCAACCCCTCAGCCTGAAGAGTGCCGATGTGTGTGAGAGAGCTCGAGAGAGGTGAGCTGAGCTGATGGGAGCGTTGGTTTTGTCGTGCGAGAAGGGATGGGGAGCCCAGGGCGTGTGACCTAAGGCGCGCCGATTTTTTTGAAGGCTCTTGGGAAGAACTGGCAAAATCGGGCGCGAAGCGGAAGGACGATTGGAAAAAATTGGCCTTTTGGCCCACGGAGAGATCGCCTCTGGCTGGGTGTCTCTGTGGTTTTGGTCCGGTCCTTCGCGAGGACTTTTGGTGAGGAAGGTTGAGTCGCTTGAGTTGGTGGGAAGACGTCGGGATCGTATGGTGTTGGTGATTGACTTCCACCATCCATCATCACCTTTTTGTTTCAAAAATGTTTGGCAGTGCGGTAGCTTCGTCCTCGAGGACTCTTCTGCGGGCCTCGCGTCCAGCGCTTCGTTCTTCGATTCGAAGCCTTAGCACCACCTCGACGCTTCGCAATGCGGCACCCGTAGATGCCAAGATCTCGGGCATCGTGGACCAGATTGAAAAGTTGACGTTGCTCGAGGCGGCGGATCTGGTGAGCGCACTCAAGACGCGCCTCAACATCACCGAGATCGCCATGCCCGCTGCATCCGCCCCCGCCGCCGCCGCCGCCCCAGCCGCTGCAGAGGAGGTAGAGGAGTCCGCCAAGCCAAAGGAAAAGACCGTCTTTACGCTCAAACTCACCGGCCTCAAGGATCCCACCGCCAAGGCCAAGGTCATCCGCGAAGTCAAGGCTACCAACTCCAATATGTGCGTTTTCATCATCTCCCGTGCAGCTCTCTCCCGTCGAGTGCGCCGATTACCGACCCAAGGAGGAAAGCTTGGGAAAGAAAACAATGCAGAGAGAAAGAGCTCATACTGACATTATCACAACGCCGTGTTTTTGATGCAGGAACCTGGTCGAGGCCAAGAAGTTCGTCGAGTCCACACCCCAGGTGCTCAAGGAGGGGCTCAACAAGGAAGACGCCGAGAAGCTCAAGGCGGCCATCGAGGCTGCCGGCGGCACTGTCGAGCTCCAGTAAATCCTTGCTGGGTATGCTATTCCAACTCTCTCTCTCCCCCGACGACAAGAAAAGACTCTCCGTGTGAGAAACATGGAGATGCACCATACGCACAGACACATGACAATGGACAGCAGCATTGGCTGTGCGACGTTCTTTACGATCTTGTATTGCGGCAGGCGTATGGATCTAGGCCCACGCATCGAGGCGATGCGCGTGTTCTTCGTTGCGCGCGCCCTTGTTTGGGCTGGGCTGGCGCGTGGCGTTCTCGTTGTAGAAGCTCTGGGCGACAATGTCGCGCACCATCTCGCCGATGGCGAGCGACGATGTGAGACCGGGACTCTCGATGCCGAGCAGGCTGAGCATCGCGCCACCGTGGATTTGGTCGACGCTCTGCCTTGCGGGTGAGACGCAGCTCGCGCTCGGACTGGGCAGACCGGGCGCGCGCTGCCACAGCCGCTGCGCACGCAAGTCGCTCGAGTTGTGCCAGAGCAGCTGAAAGTCCATAAACGCCTTGTGCTCCGGCCCGATCAGCTTGGGTCGGATGCCGGCATAGTCGGGCGCAAGCCCCGCCTTGTCAATGTTGGGCAGGTACTCGGTGATGGAGGCGTACATCGACTCGATGCGCGCCTCGTCGACGGTCAGCGCGTGCTTCCAAAAGTCGACCGCCTGCTGCGTGTCGGCCGTGGTCTCGGGTGGGGAGATCCACTCGGTGTCCGGCCCAAAGCGCACGTTGCCGTCGAGGTCGAGCGTGAGGTGCGTGCCGAGCGACGTGTGGGCGTGCGTCCCCTTGTTGCGCGTATCTGGCACGGGGTAGATGAGGTGGCGGATGCCGTCGGCGCCACGACCCTTGTAGGATGCATAGTTACCTTTGGAGTGCCACATGGGGATGGGCGCTTCGTCCGACCCAAGCTCGGCGAGCAGTGAGTTGAGCACCATGGGCGCATTGAGTCCCGACGTATTGATCACCACCTTGGCCAGAAGCGCATCCGCCTCGCTGGAGGTGCCGCTCGTCTCGGACGTGACGGTCTGCACGATCCAGCCGTCGTTGGAGCCGTGGTCGCCGCGCTTGCTGCTGGTGCTCGCGGCGCGCACCTCGCTCGGGTCGACGCGCACAACCTTTGTATCGTACACCACCTCGGCATTTTCGGCGTCGAGCAGCTCGCGTTCGAGGCTGGCCATGAGCTCGTGGCTGCTCACGATGCCCGTTCGCTCGGACAGCAGCGCCCAGCCGATGTTGTCCGAAAGGTGCGGCTCGAGTTCGCGCGCTTCGCTGCCGGAGATGAGCCGTGTGGGCGGCGCCAACGGGCCCAGAGAGGCGCAGTGCTGCTGCAGCTTTTCGAGGTACGACTTGGCATGGTCACCGCCGACGACGAGCTTCTGCGTCTGCTTGTGCGGGATGCCGTGCTGGGTGCAGCGCTCGTACATGAGCTCGCGCCCGCGCAGACAGAGGCGCGTCTTGAGCGAGTCGGCGGGATAGTAGAGGCCGGCATGGATGACCTCGCTGTTGCGCGAGCTGGTCTCTTCGCCAAAGGACTTGTTGCGCTCGACGAGGTAGGTGGTCTTTTCGGGCCATCGTTTGGCGAGCGCGGCGGCGATTGAGAGTCCCACCACACCGCCACCTACGACGAGATGGTCGACGGCGAGTTCGGGCTGCTTAAGCGGGTACTTGGAGCGTGGTGGCAGCGATGCGATCAAGGGACGCACGCTGTTGGAGCTGCTCAGCGTGGCCAAGCCCCGACGAGCAGGCTGGCAGCTGAGCATACGGCGCGAAGTCGACGGCACGTTCATGGTGGTGTGCAGCTCCTGCCTTGATCCTGCTCTGCGCCTTTTCTATGATGCTCCGCGCAGCTTCTGACTCGACGGATGTGCCGAACAAGATGACTCGCCCTCGGATGTGCCGATACGACTACGTGTGGGAGTGTGACAGTGACCATGGAACCAAGGTGATGCTCATCGGAGACATCCGAACAGCATGCGCCACTCTCTCAAGAACGCCGATTTGGAGGCCGGATAGCGAGCCAATTTCTCCAGAGCTGCACTTGGCGTCGGCATAACAAAGTCTTTTTTTCGCGCCAGCCTCCACCCTCTCATTTCTGCGTACCGCCTCATCACAGCGCATGAGGGCGAGGACGAGTGGACAGGCGCGAGTGGAGTTGAAAGTGTACAGTAAAACAAAATCGACGCAAATGGGCGATGATGGCTGCTGCCCGGCGCGACTCAGCCAGCCTGCCAGCCAGCCAGCTCGCTGTGACGGCAGCTCGCCAGTCGGGCCGTGATGCGAGCCAGCCCAGCAAGGGCCCTTTTGGGTCTCAACAGATCGGCTAGCAATCAACCACGCGCCCGCCTCACCGATGTGCAGCTGAGCCATTTCTCCACACGTCGCATCGTCTGCCCTCCATCCATCCTACATCCCATCGCATCCACACCCTACAAGGCAGCGTCACCACTCGACTCTCTTATCGCTCACCTTTCAACATCGCATCGCATCGCATCCGGCTCGTTCACCGACTCTCTTCGGTCAGCTCGCGCTTTCGGTCCATCTCACCAGCACGGAAGCTTATCTAGCGACTCAGCCCGGACGGTCTCGCAATTGCAAGCGGCGCAAAGTTGTAGGCTCGACGACACCGCCGCTACGCCGCTACCATACGCGCATAGAATCTTAATCCCTGCCCCGCTCGGTGCACACGCACATATACATCTGCCAACATGTCGGGCTGGATGAACTTCTTCGGCAAGAAGGACAACAAGAACTCGGCGCGCGATGCGATAGTAGGCTTGCGGCAGCAGCTGCTCATGCTCGAGAAGAAGGAGGAGCACCTCAACAAGAAGATCGACGACGAACTGAAAAAGGCCAAGGCCAACGTCACAACAAATAAGCGCGCGGCACAAGCGGCGTTGCGCCAGAAAAAGGCGTACGAGAATGAGCTGGATCGCATCGCAGGCACGCGTATGACGCTCGAGACGCAGGTCAACGCCATCGAGAGCGCCAACATGAACCTCGAGACCATGACGGCCATGCGCAAGGGCGCCGACGCGCTCAAGACCATCCACGGCAGCCTCAACATCGACAAGGTCGACTCCACCATGGACTCGATCCGCGAACAGATGGACCTCACCAACGAGATCTCCGACGCCATCTCCAACCCTGTCGGCATGGGCAACGACATCGACGAGGACGAGCTCAAGAACGAGCTCGAGGAGCTCGAGCAGGACGAGCTCAACGAGCGTCTCGTCGGAGCCGACTCGGTACCCCTGCATACCCCAGCCGTATCCGCCGGTCCATCACGCGCCAAAGAGGCCGAGCGCAAGCAGGCGGTGGTGGAGGACGACGACGATGCCGAGCTCCGCGCGCTCCAGGCCGAGCTGGCCATGTGATCCACTCCCCATCCTCATAATTGCCATCCACCCGCTGTTCTCCCGGGCGCTCTTGGCCTGGCATCAGCGACGTGGTTGCATCCCTGCTAGTCATCCATCCGCATTGCTCCAAAGACAGACGCCTTACTGCTTTGACCCGCGCTGCAGCTTTCTGATCGAAATGTCACCCAGCCTCCATCTTCTGTCATGACTCACGCCCACGCCCACCCCCACCATATATGCAGTTCACCTGCGCTTCCAGCACGCTGCGTGGGCGCCTCGTTCTGAGCAGGCAGGACCCTGGAGTCCCCAGCCCAACCTGAAAGCGTGATTCTGGTTTCGGGCAACCATGACCCCTTTGAGCGCCTTCCTTGGCTGGCTGGCTGGCTGGCTGGGCATAGCAGAGCCATCGAGTGCCATCGAGTGCCATCGAGTGCATCCGAGATCCATCCGAATCGACCGCCTTTGCAAGCGAGATGAATTTCAGCCCGGCGCGGCACAAAGCAGGGTCGCGACCGACAACGCTGGCGCAGTACTGAACTGATTCTCACAACTCAAATTTCCCATTTTTCCCACTTTCGCCGCCGCTGCTCGAGGCTGAGGCTCAGGGGGGCCAAAGGCAAAGGCTGAAAGAAAGGTTGGCGCGCGCTCTCTTTCCCATGAACCAAAAAAGGCGATTTTAGGCGTCCCGCGATGGTGAACCTGCAACAGTGGACCTGCCAAATTGCTCAATACCGCCCACCACCCCACCATCCATCCCACCCCCAGTCCATCCCTCTTCTTCACGCTCACTATCGCCGCCACATCCGCGCCACATCGTCTCCATAGAAGTGGCGTCGACACCAACGCGCGCGCGCTCTCGTAACGAACCATCACGACCCTGTCCCGACTTATATCTCGCCATACAAACGACGCTCATACCCCAACAGCATAACATGGACGCCCGATGCGACTATAGCATGGCTCGCTGAAGCAGCTCCCTCGTATTCGTAGCCTCGTACCTACATCCGAGCGTGGTGATGGAAGCAGTGCGCTCTGCTTCCCTATATCGATCCCGAATCGCCCTCGGCCTTGAACCCGTCTTATAATATGGACGCCCATCCAGCCAACGCGTCGGCGGCACTCGCGTCGTCCACCTCGCAGCTCGCAGCTCCCGCGCCCATCGACGTGGAGACCACCAACTGGAACGCCGTAAAGATCCTTGCCGTGCAGCACGACATCCCTCTCGCCCTGCTCGAGTCCATCCGCGACACCGTCACCGCCGACCCCGATGCCGACTTTGCCTCGCACGACTTTGGTCTGGCCACTCGCTTTGAAATCACTGCCGTCCGACTCGATTCTGGCCGCGTCGGCTTCCGATTCCGATCTCGTCGTCCCGACCACGCCGCAGCTTCTACGACACTCTCGCCTCAGCCTGTCAAGCCTCGGGCACTTCCAGCACTACAACATGGCATCCCGCGCTCCAGCTCATCCGGCGCGGTCTGGACTCCTGATCCGTCGGATCCAACACCTGTCCCCGCAAAGTCCAACCTGAGCGCAAGCCTCTTTCGACGAACGGGCAACCTCAGCCTCAAACACTCCAAATCCATCCCCGTCCTGCGTCGCAAAGCTTCCGGCGTCTTGGCCCCATTTGCCGCGCCCGAAGCTCCCAATGCAACCCATGCGGCCGAGCTCTCGACCAATCACGCACCAGCAGCTGGTCACGACCATGCCACGACCATGCTCGCGCCAGCCCTCCCAATAACCTCGCCGCACAAGTCGGCAGCAGCCCAGAATTCTGTCGACCGTCTCCATCCATACCGCTTCGCAGCCGCACCGGCTCTCATGGCGCGCACCGGAAGCTCTCCCGTCAACGGTCCCCATGCCAATCGCTACGCCACCGACCACATCGAAGAAGGCGACGTGCTCGGCGCCATTCTCGGTCTCGGTCACGCCGACTTGTGGGCAAAAGCGCTGCCCGACGTGCAAGTCGCGCCCCAGCACCGCGCACTTCAGCCCCAGTCTCGGCGCAGGCGCTCCTCCAGCAGCTCTTCAGGCGCTTCCCGTGGCATCTCCGCCAGCCAGCTTTCACCGCCTCAGCTCCGCCTGCCTGACCTCAGCTTGGACTCGCAACCCTCCAGCTCCCCCAGGGTTCACCAGCTTAGAGAGGCGCAGTCCTTCGAGTCCACCGTCTCCGACGCTACAGCTCGCGGCGAACAGAACGATCCTTCGATCGAACAGAACCCGCTTGATCTGCAGCCTCTCGTACAGACCCAAGATGGAAATTCCAGCCGCCTCGATGACAAGACGCTCATCTTTGACGTCCTTCAGTGCTACCACCGCCCGACTCCCTCATCAGCCTCGCAGGCGTCTGGCTCCTTGCCAAGGTCGCATCGGTCGAGGCTTGTACCACAAAAAGACCTCGCCTCCTCCGAACCTAACTTGGATCGACGCGCTGCCATGGAGGACTCCCCGGCCTCGGACTTCCTCGCTCAGGCTCAAGCTTTGCCCACGTCCGCTTCGCCTGGCGACGATCCACGCTTTGCCGTCTGGGCCGTCAAAGGTGACACCAACGACGGCTCCTTTGTCGTTTGCAATCGATTCGGCCACACCGAGCACGGGTCCACCCTCTCGCTCACCTCGCCCGCCTCCACGACGACCTCCCCATCATCCACCACAAAGCGTCGCAACCGCAAGAGTCAGCTTCCGTTCGGCAGCAGCAGCGATGCCCAAGACGCAACGCCCGAACGCAACGCCCAGTCGTCACAACCCAAGCCAATGCTCCTCGCCGCATCCGCGTCTCGTCTCGTCGCAGAGCTCACTGCCGAAATCGACTTGCACCTGCGCAACGACTTTTTCTACACCTACCGCGCCTTTATGACGCCGCTCGACCTGCTCGAGCTCCTCATCCTCCGATTCGAGTGGGCCATCTCCGATCCCACCTCGGCAGAGGACGAAGCTCGTCGCCGCATCGTCCGTGTCCGCACCTACGTCGTCATCAAGCACTGGCTCCAGCATCACTTTGATTCCGATTTCCTCCCCAACCGCGCCTTGCGTCAGCGTCTCGCAGCCTGGCTCAACGCTATGGCCAAGGACGAGCGCATCACATCGCGCCCAGCTGACATGAACATCGTCAACAGTCTGCGCAAGATCGTCAGATCGCTCAAGCAGACCTATTCGCAGTCGGGCGTCGGCGGCCTCCTTCTGAATGACGCCGGTCGACTCCCGGACAGCACGTCTATGCGTCGCAAGACCGACAGCCTGTCCACCTTTGCGTCGTCCTCGCACGACTCGGAGTCGAGTTCCGGTATGCACATGAGCGTCGCATCCAACGAGGAGCACGCTCCCAGCAGTTCCAGCTCCGTGCCATCGACCACAGAGGACGTCAATCTCGACTTTTCTGAGGACAACGGCTCACACGACGCGCCGCATGTCCGATCTCCGTCATCCGAGCATCAGCAGCAGAGCCCCGCAGCCAAGTCCTCCCGCGTGGATTCCTCGGGCTCGTCGCTCGCTGCTCGAAAGGCGGCCGCAGAGTCCGTCTTGGTCTCGCACAGGCACACGCTAGCACCCGCTACGTTCCTTCCTCCCAGAGCAGCCCCGAGCTCCAATAGCTCGTCGCCTGCACCCATGCCGCATCCCTCCAACGCGTGGTCGCGCGCTTTCGTGCACACGGTCGGCCGTCTGTCAAAGTTCAAGCGTGTACTTGGCAATCGCGGTCTAGGAATGGACAGTGCCAACGACCTCGAGGCCGAGGCCGAGCCGTGCCACGATCTCCTCTTCGCCAAGGGCGGCCTCGATAGCCTTCTGCAGTACTTTGCCATCGAACAAGCTCGACGTCAGTCGTCCTCGGTGATGCGCCAGACGACGCTCCCGCGCCAGCGTCCTTTGTCGCGTACCGAGGAGGCGAACGAGGACGAGGAAGAAGGCGGAGCCAGTCAGATGTCGGAGGACAGCACAGGTCAAGAAGAGACACCCAGCTTGGCGGGTGCATCGACAAACAGGTCCACGCCGGCAAGCTCGATCGATCTTAACGCCCTCTCTGAAAAGAGGGCCTCTATCAGCAGGCAAGACGGCCGGGGCCTCGGCATTCACAATACCGACGAGGATGTCCTGCACCCTGCCGCTTTGGATGCTCATGACCCGCTTGGTCTGGATGCGTCCTTTATCCGCCCGCTGGACTCGTTCGTCAAGCGGAGCACCAAGGGTGAAGAGCCGCTGCACCACGCCACCAGCGAACAGACGCTCCGCTCGGTCTCACGAGCCCCTTACGGCCGCGGCTCTGAGGATTCCGTCTCGGCTGGTCGTGCCTCCATCGAGCACGACTCGGGCACGTCTCGAAAGCCGCACGGCATGCTTAGTCGCGGGCCATCCATGCGAGCTTCGGTCATGAGCAATGGTGCGCCTCGCATCGTCCAGATTGACGACATCGATCTGTCCAGCGACGACGACGACTTTGCGGTCCGCAAAGCTCTGCGACGGCTGCCGGGAGCGAGGGATCTCCGGCAGGCAAACAACATCCGGGACCTCGAGCCTCCCGTGTTGCAGGGCGGACGCGAAAGCTTCGACTCGATGGCATCCTCAATGTTTCGACATCCTGCAGCAACGCGTCAAGTGCACGTCGGCTCGTTCAGCCGCGGTCATGTGCGTGGCTTGAGCGTGGACAGTGCTCTGCACGTGTCGGATCATCTTCTCGGCTCCCCTACGGCGTTGCCTCCAGCCCCTCCCATGATCAGCACGGTTCAATCCGAGATGCTCGATCCCGACGAGGCGTTGCAAGGCTACGAGCTCGTCAAAGGGTTTCGGCTGGACGACATCGAGAGCGACGACGAGGAGCCTGGCGATGTCGAGGCAGCCCTCCGTCGGCTGGAAGGCATCATCGACGAGGATCGGCAGAAGCAGAAGGCGAACCGCGTTGAAAGGCTCTGGCAGCGTTCGCTGGCGCGCAACGCACGTGCGGACGACGCTGACGGCAAAGACGAGGCAGCCTCGCTCGACAAGCGTGCGAGCCAGATGTCGACGCACTCTGGCGCCGATCGCACTCTGTCCTCCTCGCTCACTGGCGGCTCGCTCGCCGATGCAGAAGACGAGGCGTCCAACGCATCCGTGCATCCTTGCGAGCGTTCGTACGACGAGGTCGAGGCGGCTTTGGCAGGGTCAGCGTCTGTGGACGACGCCGAGATCGAGGCGCAGTCTTCTTTCCTCGACCTTCAAGAGAGCCGATCGGCCTCGGAAGCCGAGGACCACGCCACCGCCACGCAGCCTCCTGCGGGTGCACCTGCTTCCGCCGCCATACCTGTCGAGGGCAAAATTGCCCCAACAGCGATTTTTTCTACCGGCCCGGGCGCCGCGGCGAGCAAGTCTGCAGTTGCGGCGGATCGCGCTTCGATGGTCGCAGGCCTGCACCTGTCGCCAGGACGCGGCATTGCGCCTCTGCCTCCCGTGCACCGATCTTTCCTGCTCTCGTATCGGTCCGAGTCGGTGGCGCGCCAGATGTGCCTGATCGAGGCGGAGCTGCTGCGATCGGTCACGTGGGACGAGCTGGCATCTTCAAGGTGGCGCGAGCGCCGTTTTGGCTCCGAGGTGACCGACTGGGAGGCCTTCTACCGCGACCGTGTGCGCGACCGCCTCGAGGCGCAGCGGCTCGGCGAGGTGCACGAGGAGCGCGCCGTCGAGGCGATCGTGGCGCGATTCAACCTGACGTCCAACTGGGTTGCGAGCGAGGTGGTGCTCACGCAGAACATCGACGAGCGCGCGGCGGTGATCTGCAAGCTGATCCGCATCGCGTGGAAGTGCTACCTGCAGTCCAACTTTGCGTCGCTGGCGCAGATCATCTTTGGGCTGAGCACGCCCTGGGTGGAGCGGCTGCGCAGGACGTGGAATCGGGTGGGCTACTTCGAGATGCGCATGTGGAAGGACCTCAACAGCTTTGTGGGACCGCGCAACAACTTCCGCCACCTGCGCAACGCCATGCTGCAGCTTGCCGACGGCACCTCGGGCATCGGCGGCAACAGTGCCAGCGGTACCGCGGCTGGTGGCGGTGGTGTTGGCGAGGGAGGAAGCTCGGCGTCGAACCGTGGCTGCATCCCATTCTTCGGTCTGTTTGTGTCGGATCTCATGCAGTGCGATGCCATGCCGACACTGCTCGACCCGACGTCGCCAACGGCCGCTGCGACCGTCACGACGCGCCCAGATGGCAAGCTGCGGCTGCTTCCGGCCGAGCCCGGCGCGTTTGCGTACCTCGCGCCGCTTCCTCCTTCGGTGCATCTGGAGCCGCTGGTGAACGTGCTCAAGTTCAGGAGCATCGCCGAGGTCATCCGCCAAGTGTCGGCGTTCCAGTGCGCCGCCAAGAACTACGGCGCCATGTTCGAGGCCGAAAAGGGCGCCTACGTGCGCTGCTTGAAGCTCCGATGTCTTCCGGGCGAGCTGCTTGCGCGTCTGAGCCACATGATCGAGGCGTGATCGCCCTCTGCCGTCCAGTGGTGGATTGCCATCAAACCAATATACCCGCTACATTCACTTAGCTTCACAGCCTTATTTCCTCGCAGTCGGGCTCCGTCACCGCCATTTGCTCCGAGTATCTTTCTCCCGACTCTGCTCTTATGGAAGCAGCAAGCGGCTATCCGTTCACTTAACCACACTGTCACTCTTATCCATATCTCCGGGGGCTAATTGCGTCACAAGAATACCCTTTCACCGAAGCGAGCAAGCTTGACTTGAGCATGTACCAAAGATTGAGAGCGAGTAGAGGCAGGGCGAGGCATCCGGTGCGACTTGTGACTGGGGCGAGTCGTTTCGGGCGAGAGGCCAACCGCGCGTCCTGAAAGGGCCGCATCAAAGTCAGACGCGTCTTTGCCCAACGCGCGTCTCTGGTGGGCTGGATGAACGCGCGCTCCGCCGGGCGTGGCGTAAATTGCAAAGACGCGTCGCGAGGCTGAGAACGGTCCGTCGTGTTAATTGCTCGCGCGGAAGGCGGTGGCATTTTTGCAAGGAGCTGCCCATGCGCAGATCAACAGTCGACCAACCTCTCTCTCTGCACGGCTCGAGGGGAGGCCGGTGTGTTGCTCGATCCATTCGCTCCGCATTCTCAATTGCAAACGACCATCTCGATCCGCTTCCGCAACTCCTAAGCAAGATACCCACACAGCAACATCCTACCTTCTCACGCTCCATCACCTCCTACTTCCATAGAAGTCCGATCCCGAGATAACAGGCGCCCCTCACCGCCGCCTCCGAGACCTCTCTACACAAGACCACGGCAACAAACGACATCCGCCGCACCTTGGCACTAGACGAGAATCATGTCGGGCTTCGACGCTGGCCGCGTCTTCTCCGCCCAGGCACTCGCCGGGTCGGAGGCGTCTCGGGCTCCCGATGCTCCAGCACAGACCGAGCAGACGCTGTTCAACTTTGTGCAGACCTTCCGCACGGGTAGCGACTACGTCTATCGCGATCGGCTGCGCGCCAATCTTCTCGCAAGGCAGTACGTCCTCGAGGTGCAGCTCGAGCACATCCAGCTGTGGAGCAACGACCTCGCGCAAGCACTGCGTGACACGCCTTCGGACATCCTTCCGCTCTTCGAGTCGGCGGTCAAGCGCGCCGCGCGCGCCATCCTCTACCCGGTCATCACTCCTGGCGAACCGCGTCCCGATGCACCCGACTGCCAGGTCACGCTGCGCAGCCATGCCAACCTCACACCCATGCGCGATCTGCATGCCGACAGCATCTCGCACCTCGTGCGTGTGCCAGGCATCGTCATCGGCACCACCACGCTCTCGTCGCGTGCCACCCACATCCAGATCATGTGCCGCGACTGCCGTGCCACCAAATCGCTCCCTGTCGTCTCGGGCTTTGGCGGCTTCACCTTGCCGCGCTACTGCGACTCGACCAAGATGGACACCACCTCACCACAGTGCTCGACGGATCCGTACGTCATCCTGCACGACAAGTGCCGATTCGTCGACAACCAGACGGTGAAGCTGCAGGAGGCGCCCGACATGGTGCCCGTGGGAGAGCTGCCGCGACACATGCTCATGTCGGTCGACCGTGCGCTGTGTGGACGCGTGGTGCCCGGCTCGCGCATCATCGCCACGGGTATCTACTCCACCTTCGCAAGCGCCAAGGGCGGCAAGGGATCCAAGGCCGGTGCCTTCGCGCTGCGCACGCCGTACCTGCGTGTCGTGGGTCTCGAGATCGACGCCGAGGGTGCAGGTGGTCGTGGCATGGCGCGCATCTTCTCTGCCGAGGAGGAGGAGGAGTTCGCGCGGATCTCGAGGTCCCCGGAGCTGTACGAAAACTTCTCGGCGAGCATCGCGCCAAGTATCTTTGGCAACCAAGACATCAAAAAGGCCATCGCCTGTCTCTTGTTCGGCGGCTCCAAAAAGGTGCTGCCTGACGGAATGCGACTGCGTGGCGATATCAATGTGCTCATGCTCGGTGATCCGGGTACGGCCAAGTCGCAGCTGCTCAAGTTTGTCGAAAAGGTGTCGCCCATCGCCGTGTACACTTCGGGCAAGGGTTCGTCCGCCGCCGGTTTGACGGCGTCGGTGCAGCGTGATCCGCAGTCGCGCGAGTTCTACCTCGAGGGCGGAGCGATGGTGCTGGCCGATGGTGGAGTGGTGTGCATCGACGAGTTTGACAAGATGCGCGACGAGGACCGCGTGGCGATCCACGAGTCGATGGAGCAGCAGACCATCTCGATCGCCAAGGCGGGCATCACCACCATCCTCAACACGCGAACCTCGGTGCTGGCGGCGGCCAACCCGATCTTTGGACGATACGACGACATGAAGTCGCCCGGCGAGAACATCGACTTTCAGACCACGGTGCTGTCCCGATTCGACATGATCTTCATCGTCAAGGACGAGCACAACGAGCAGCGCGACCGCACCATGGCCAAGCACGTGATGAACATCCACATGAATCGCGCCAACGATACCACGGCGACGGGCGAGTTCGACATTGAGCAGATGAAGCGCTACATCTCGTTCTGCAAGGCGCGGTGTGCGCCGCGTCTGTCGCCCGAGGCGGCCGAGAAGCTGTCGTCGCACTTTGTGGCGCTGCGCAAGCAGGTGGCGCAGGTGGAGCGCGACAACGACGAGCGCTCGTCGATCCCGATCACCGTGCGTCAGCTCGAGGCGATCGTGCGTATCTCGGAGTCGCTCGCCAAGGTGACGCTGTCGCCGACGGTGGGCGAGGAGCACGTCGACGAGGCCATGCGTCTCTTCCGCTCCTCGACCATGGACGCGGTGCAGGCGGGCAACGTGGAGGGCATGACGCGAGGCGAGCTCGCCGAAGAGTGCCAGAAGCTCGAACGCGAGATCCGCCGAAGGCTGCCCATCGGATGGAGCACGAGCTACGGCAAGCTACGCCACGAATTCGTCGAGAGCCAGGGCTACACCAACCACGCGCTCGAGCGCACGCTCTTCATCCTCGAAAAGCGCGACGTGATCCGCTTCACCAACCAGCGCAAGATGCTCACCAGGACTGGTGTGTGAGCCGCCCGCTCGCTTTTCGCTTTCCCTTTGTTTCTGTCTCGGTTGTATCTTTAGGCTTCGCTTCGCTTCATGTCTCTGGTAGTCTGTCGGTAATGCACATCATCTTTGGTTCTCTTGTCTGCGAGATTAACGGTCTGCAGCGTTTACAGAGATTTCGCCACAGGCATGCATTTCGTGACGTTGCATGCAGATGAGACTGGCTTCGGAGCGATTGCAGATACGGTGCAGCCATTGCCCTCCGTCGAGCAGGCGCAGCAACTGCCACCACCTCATCGCCGCCCCCAAGCCTGCTGCAGGCCGCATACTGTAGCGGAGGTGTTGACGCTGCTGTGCCGCTGGCGAGATAAGACGGATGCGCTCCGACTTTGGCATGGCAGCCTCGCCTGGACGGGTTTCGGTGGAACCCCGGAGATGGCGCGGTCGGTACAGATTTCAGAGTGTGGAGCTGATCGGTCAATTTGTCGCAGCCCAGCGCGGCGAAAGCGCTTGCTTGCCTTCCATCTGCACCCTGCCTGCAGCGAGGGTCCGGCTTGGAAAGGCGGAGAGAGACAGCCTTCGATTCGGCTTCACCTCAACCCAACCCAACAATTTGGCCGTTTGGCAGTCTTTTTAAAATTAAATTTTTATTTTAGCGCTCGGAGTTGAACTCCGCTCGTCGGCCTGCCCGGCCCAGCCAAGTCGTTTCCCCAAAGTTTCGAAAGAGACACGACACGCCTTTGCCGCCTCCTGTTCGTTCTCGAGCGGTCTCGTGCAGAAGCTTGCAGACTTCTACAGACTGCTTTGCAATCTTCCGTCGGGCTCTTCGGTACTCTCTGTGTATGGTCTGCGATCACCATGCTACAAGATTGCAGAGTGTCAGACACTGCCTTGGGCCTTGAAGCAGATGACAATAGGCTCGCCTTGCCCATCGAGGTCGTGTTGCATGGTGGAGGCTGCCCGGACAAGCTCGACAGTCTTTCTAGAGCCTGCCTTCGACTTGAATCGGTGTATCGGCTTGGTTGGCTTCCCGACGCTATGACACTTCTTCTTGATCCGAGTGTGCCGCACAGATGCAATCAAACCGTGGCTGAATTGTTGCAGCTGGGCTCCGTGTGGGTCCGACTTTGCAGTCGTCCATATCATATGGGCACGCCACGCCGGAAAGCGACATGCAGACGTGACGGTTCCGTATCACGGCGCCACATTCCGAGCCCCGCCAAGCCTCCCGTTGACTTGATCCGTATCGGGTCACATCCGCGAGGTCGAGATGAACGACAGGCAGATCACGAGATCAATCATCGAACTACGGGATGAGAATCTTCGGTTGTTCCGAGCGGGTCAGATCGCAAATGGCTCGGCCAGTCCCGATGAACGAATCTACTCTGCTGCGACCTGGTGCATTCTCGGCTGTCACAAGTCGTAGGCGCGAGCGGGCCAAGCCGAAGCGGCGTCGTGGCTGCGACTCGAATGTACCGCACGTACGGCCCCGGCAATATGTCCTGGGCCGCCGCTGTCGCCCGCGAGGCCTGACGAATGGATCTGGTTTGTGCTTTGCGATCGCGTGGATCTGACTGGGTGAAAAAGCTTAACAGCGGCCTCCAGCCGAAATTTCAAACAAAAAGGAAGAAGAGGTGGGAACAAAAAATGAGAGAGAGAGAGGGCTTGCAGGTGCGTGCAGAACAAGCGGGCTACACAGCCGAGCTGCCCGTCAGGTCAATTACGCTCCCGTCGCCTCTTTTGCCTTTCCTGCTTTTTTTGCCCCAACCTGCCACGCATCCACGCGGAAGGGCCCCGAGACCGAACGCGCGAGCAGCCAAAATCAGGCAGCCGAGCTGTGTGTTGCAGCGCTCGAGCGGTTTTGGGGCAGAGCTTCGTAGCCGGAGAGAGCGACAGAGCTCAGCACACGCAGCGCCACGCCACGCCACTCCACGCAGAGCGCCGGCACACCTCGACCGAAATGCACTGGAGCAGAGAGTCCTTGCTTTCTGCTGCCATCTGCTGCCTGCTGCCTGCCGACTGCTCTGCCTTTTCGCTTCGCCCACCTGCTGCAGCCGTCTCGCGTCTGAGCCCACTTCACCTCGAATCGCCTGGCTCAGCTCGTTCTCATTCTCGCTCTGGCTCAGGCTCTCGCCCTTTCTTTTGCACCTCCCGCCAAGGCAAAGGAGCAACTGCAGGACGTGTGCAGCCTTCCGTATCTCGATCCACCGCCTCACCATCCCCTCTCTCCGTGACGTCGGCCATCCAATCCGCCTCTCACTTTCACCATCTCATCACCATCACCGCTACTGCCATCGTCGTACTCCGTCACGCCTCCGCTCACGGCTCAAACACGCGAGCTAGCTCGAGACCAACGCGGTCTACTAGGCTCGAATCGCATCGCGCGGTTCTTGCTCAGCTCCTCATCTTGCCTATACGCTCATACAATCATATCCAGCAACCTGCAATAGCTGCACTCGAGCGCTGAGCATCAAACTGTCCACTCGACCATCACAGCACTTTCCAGCCTTTTCGCGATCAGGCTACCACAGCACAGCCGACGTCGACACCGCATCTCGTGATCTGCTGCGCCACCTTCGGCTCCTTCGTCCTTCGACCCGCTTCCATCGAAGTCACTTGGCAGCCTCAACCCTTCGCCATCGGCCATGTCTGCTAGCTTTGCAAGCCCTCCTCGTCACAGCCAGTTTAGCACCCACACAGTCTCACAATCCACATCGCCGCCCAGCCTCACCAACACCAGCAGCCCCACCTCCAGCGACTCCACGGGCGACGAAGACGTGGCGGCGCTCAAGTCGGACACGCGTCCCAGCGCATCGCACCGTCGCGCACGCGAGTCCGGCGTCACTCCAACCCCATCCCATCCCAACTCCGCCAATTTCGACGCCTACTCGCCCAGCATCTGGGGCGCACATCCCCAGTCCATCATCTCTGGCCTCGACATCAACAACATCGAGTCGCATCAGCGCGCTAAGCTGGCTCTCGACGGAATGAACTTTCCAGGCTGGGACGGCAACTTCTCCAACCTAGGCGCCGCCACCAACGACGCCGACCTCTCCATGGACATGGACTCCACCTCCAGCACCGACTATGGCTTCTCTCCGCGCTCCATCCAGTCGCCAGCTTCGTCCCATAACGCCATGCCCAGCTTCTCCGGCGCCTCGCACGCGATGACAAACGACAGCCCAAGCGGCTCCGACTCCAAGACGGGCTCGCTCTCGCACAATCCCACCTCAGTGTCCGGAACCGTCAGCTTTGCAGGCAGCGGCGACGACTCGGACGGCCATCCAGAAGCAGCTTGGAACGGCAAGACGAGCGACAACGACGAAGCCATGTTCGACTCCTTTGTCCAGTCCGGCTCTTTTGGCTCGCCCGCAGTCAAGCACGAAGCCGCCTCTCTCATGGCCAACGGCTCCAATGGCCACGCCTTCGCCTCGATGAACATCCCGACCAATTCGTCGGCAAACATGATGCCGCCGTCGGCTCCCACTGCCAAGCCAGCTGCCTCGCGCGCTACCAAAGCCAGTGCAAATGCAAGCGCAAGTGCGTCCTCATCTCGCAGAAACTCGGGCGAGTCGTCCGAGCCCAAAAAGTCGGCGGGTGTGGTCTCGGCTGCGCAGCGTCGAGCGGGCTCGCAAACCGCAGTCCACAGCAACAACCTTGACGCCGACCTTGGATTCTCGGCTTTCGACGTCGTGCGTCCCAACCGCGAGGGTCTCAAGGACCTTCAGGTACACATCCACGGTGTTCCCATGCACGGTGCCAAGTCGCGCGTGGAGACGCAGATTCGAATGCGAATCGAGCTCGTCCGACCCCGAAGCGTGCCTGCAGGCGGTTGGGAGCGCATCGGCTCCTTCTCTCACATCAAGCTCCCGCCGCTCAGTGGAACCAAGCGCAAGTCGAAAAAGTATCAGAAGACCGATGTTCCTCCCGAAAAGACGCTCTTCGTCGATGCCACGGTCGTCAACGCCACGCCTCCGCACGACCGCGTCTACGTCTGCAAAGGCTGTCGCCAACGCGAACGCAAGCGTGCTCATCGCAAGAAGGATCCCAAGACTCCGCTCGAAAGTCAACCCACCGAAGAAGAGATGAAGAGCCTCGGCATCGATCCATCCGCGCCCGACGCTGTGGAAAAGACGCAGGCCCGCATGGAGGACGAGGAGAAGAAGCGCGTCGTCCTCTTCAACTGCGGCGACTACGTCGACTTTGAGGAGGGCGAGGCCGTGCTTCCCACCCGCATCACGTGCTATTGCCGACACCACAAGGAGAAGGTCGGTTTCTGCGTCATCTTCACCATGCGAGACTGGCAGGGCCGCCTCATCGCCACCGGCTCCACGCCTCCCATCATGATCACGGACGACCACAAGTCGATGGGCATCGCCGCCCAAGCTGCTCAAGCAGCCGCAGCCGCGGCAGGCTCTTCGAGCAATGTCACCTCACCCTCGGCCACCACCTCCTTGGGTGTCGTGAAGCAGGTCAATGGCACCAGCCCTCGAAACCCGCCTCCGCAGCCCTCGCCTCACAGTGACGGCACCGCCGGCGGTACCAATTCTACGAGTGGCAGTGCCACACCTAGCGGCAGCATCACCCTCGAGACGGCGCCCAAGCAGAGAAAGGAGCGCTCCAAGCCGTACGACGGCAACCGACGTCGACGCAACACCTCGGGCAAGGATCTCAACATGACGCCGTACTCGGGCACCGGCCAGAACACGCCCTCCATTTCTGCCACCTCGCCTGTTGCCGTCGGCAACGGAGTCGATTTCAGCTCGGCCGATTTCTGGAACGCGTTTGCCAGTGCCGGCACGGCCATGAACGGTTTGGGCCGCAGCAGTAGCACCAGCACAGGCGCCAAAACTCCTGGCGATGCCTCCAGTATGGGTGGTTCTCCCGCTCCCGCTGGTTTGGTGGGTCCGGGATCATCGCAAGGTCTGCCGCAGCCCCACGGTGCACCTCAGCTATCGCTACCGCTGTCGTCCATGCCTCCTCAACTCCAGGCGCAGCTCGCACAAGGCTCGCTGTCTCCCACCACTCTGCAGACCAACCTCGCCAGCCTGCCCAACTTTGACCTCGAGCAATTCTTCCGCAACGCACAGGCCGGAGTTTCGAGCAGCGTCGACTTTGCACAGTTGATGGCGATGGCCGCAGCGGCTGCGCTGCCTCCCCATCTGCGTCCGAACTCCACTGGACCAGCACCACCGGCACCCACCTTTGCCCAGGCCTCGCCTCCTGCTCCTACGCCCAGCATCGAGCATCCGCCGATCCCGAAGATCTCCAAGCTCATTCCCGGCGAAGGCCCTACCAGCGGTGGCATCGAAGTCACCGTGCTCGGCGAGAACTTCACCGAGGGCATCACGTGCGTGTTTGGCGATGTGCCGGCGTCCAACACCAAGGTGTGGGCCAGCAACACGCTGGTCTGCCTTCTGCCGCCCAGTACCAGCCCCGGCCCGGTCGTCGTCAGCGTCAAAGGTGCCACTCAAGTGCCGCAACCACCTCCGGTCAACGGGCCTCTGCAGCTCTTCACGTACATCGACACGACCGATCGAGCCCTCATGGAGCTGGCGCTTCAGGTAGTCGGTCTGCAGATGACCGGGCAGATGCGCTCAGCCCGCGAGGTTGCAATGCGCGTCGTTGGCTCTGGCGGTGGACAGCAGCCGGGCATGCCGGCCGCGTTCACCGGGTCCGGAGGCAGCAACGGCCTCGGCCACGCACAGGCGCGAGAGGCCGTGGCTGGTCTCTTTGCCGGCCGATCGCAAAGTACGAACTTCCAGGACAGCGTCATCCAATTCCTCTCCTTGCTGGACGCGGATGTTAGCAGCATTCCAGACGCACAACCGCGGATGGATGCGATCCGTCTGGCCAACAAGCAAGGCCATACGCTGCTGCACCTCGCCACGCTGATGGGCTTCCACCGCCTTGTGGAGCTGCTCATCCGCCGAGGCTGCCCACTGGATGCGCGCGACCGCAACGGAGTCACCGCGCTTCACTTTGCCGCCATCCAGGGTCGCGTCACGATCGCCCGCATGCTTCTTCGCGCAGGAGCTCGTGATGATGTTGCCGATGCAAACGGTCTGTATGCCGTCGACCTCGCTCGAAACAACGAGCAGGTGGACGTTGAAATGATCCTCGACAACACCGCCCGCACTGGCCACTGGCAGACGCGCAGGCTCACGTCGCACGCCGCCTCGAGCCTTCACTACGACGAAGATGAGGAGGACCTCGTGTCCGACGAGCTCAGCAGTGAAGCCAGCGACTCGGACGTCGACGATGACAATGTCAGCACCAGCTTTGACGAATACAGCGACGACAGCTGCTCGGTGGCCGGCGATGACGAGGCTGACGCCTTGCCCCGACGCGGCATGTTGACCGACACTGCTGACGACCTGGAAGCTCGACAGGCGCTCTCTGAGCTGCCGACTCCGGTCATTGACGAGAAGGCTTCGCTCAAGGCCCTGGACGCCCGTCGTTCCGAATCCGATGCCAAGCTGTCTAGCGAGAAGCGCGCTGATGACAAGGCGGAGCGCGACAGTTCGGCCAACAAGTCGTGGCTGACCAAGGCCGGCGACACCGGCGCAGACTGGATGAACCGCGGCTTCTTGCCCCAGACCGTGGCGCACAAGTTCGCCCAGCTTCACATGCCCGCCATGCCCGCCATGCCGGCGATCAATGTCTTCCACCTCGGTCTGCCTGCACCCGCGTTCATGCCGTGGTCAGCATCTCAGCGCGCCGACCGAGGCGCTGACGACTCGGATTCGACCGCTGCCAACGAGTCTGCCGCCAAGGGCAAGGCGCGCTCGGATGAAGCCGCAGGCTGGGAGCACGACGAGCGCGGCCGTCTGCTGACGCTCTGGAAGAACATTGTCGAGGAAGGTGCATGGGGTCTCAACCCTCTCTACTCGCCTCCGCCTGCATACGAGTCGGTCGCAGCCGCGGACGATCAGGACGGCAAGTCGGAGGCCGCAATGGGCACGCCGTCTGCGTCCACCAGCCGCAGCGCCGAGAACGCATCGGAAGCCGGCACTCCCATCGCCGGTCCTTCTCGCAGAAATTCGACGCGTCGACGATCCGCGCACGCGAGTGCAGAGGGTTCCTCGTCATCAGCGACGCACGCCGCACGTGCAGCATCCACGAGCAGCAGCAACAGCGCCAAGACCAAGTCTTCCACCGCCGCTGCACGACGTCGCAAGACGCAGCTGCACCTGCGCGACGACGCGATGCTAGTGTGGTTCTGGATCCCCGTCTTGCTGATCGCCGCGGTGGTTTTGCTCTTCTCCAAGAGCTCGAGCATCTTTAGCTATGCCGACTTGATGAGCTACTTGGACCTTCCGGCCGTCGGCCGCAATCGCGAGGCTTGAAGAGCGCACCACCCATGGCAGCGCGTCGGTTTTTGCTCCATTTTCTGATCCCCCATTTTTCCCCGCCACGACCATTTTGTACGCCTGCCTCTGCTGTATTAGTCTCGGCCTTTTCTCTACTCAATGTGTATCATCGACTCGATGCAAACGTCGCCGCGTGTCAAATAGATCGGTTTGTAGTTCTGGCCCACATTGTCAACCTTGCAGGCGAGTCTTGAGCGGTCGGATTCGGTGAGCATCTCAGGGATTCATCTTGCCCAGCTTCGGAGGCACAATTCATGCGGGCAATGCAACCGGAAACATGGGCATGCAATTGGTCAGTCCAGTCCTGACGCCAAATCTCGTGCTCTACAGCCGCCGGGGAGTAAGAATTGAAACTTGGACTGGTCCTCCATCAAGCCTCTGGGCAGATTGGCGGTGGTGTTGCTGCGCGTTTCGCCGCTCCAACGATTGAGCAGTTCGCTCCAGGTGTACGCTTCCGGGAGCATGTCGAAGAGGTCCTTGCCTGTACAGATCTTGTCGAGGATGATGTTGGGATGGAGGAGTTGACGCCAATGTCGGTTGCCAAAGAGGCGGTCGCTGTGGCTGTAAGATCGCATCTTGAACTGGTAGTCGGAGATGCGGTGGAAGCAGGAGGAGCAATGCCAACCAGCATCGAGGAGGATGTTGTCGGTAACCTTGCCGTGGTTGTACCAGGTGTCGGAGGATGTCCAGGCATGTACCTGTGCACGCCATGACTTGGCGGTGGTGGGAAATTCGAACGAGTAGACGTACGATCGCAGGGACAAGTGCAAGGGCAGAGGCGATTGACAGGTGGACAGAAGCTGCACAGCAGCGAGCGAAGGGATCTCATCCACATCGGACATGAGGATCAGACTGCCGTCGGGAGGCTGGACCTGCGAGCGTAGCAGCTCGGTGACGTGCTTGCGTTGCTCACCCTCGATCGCAAACGGCCCTTCGCCCGGTGCCAATGCTCGACCTGCGATGGTGAAATATTGAATCTTGTCGCGATACTGCGCGTACCTGGCGGCATCAAAGCCAAGCTTCTTGGGCTTGCCCGTGAAGGTGGTGTTGCTTTCGACAATGACAAAGGCGTCCACGGCGTCGTAAAGCTCTTTGAGCCGCAGCTCGAGCATCTCGAGCTCGACGCTAAAGATGATCACATCGTACACTTTGGGTCGTTGTGGTGGTGGGTATGGCGTCCAACCGTGGCGGGCGCATGCGGCTGTATCGTTGGCTGGAAGCGACCACGCCGTGTAGTGCTTGATCTCATCGTGCGGGATGGTGTCGTCGAACTTGTCCCAGAGCGGCCGTGTACTGTAGCTGAGCGTATTGCGGAGCGTTCGATCGCGGCTGAACAGGTAAATGACGGACACGGTGAAGCACAGCAGGCCCACCAAGAGCCACCGGCGACGGAGCAAGTTGCAGCTCCGTCCCGTCGAGTGCAGAGCGGTGTACCCTGCCATGCTTTGGTGTTGTGAAGATGACACGATGAGATGGAGTGAGAGGCACAGAGGCCCCACCAGCTGCCCACCCGTACGGCCATCACTGCTGTCGTTTCGCAGCGCTGTGACCCGATTTGTGTGTGCAACATGCGAAACGTGCTTCCCGAATTCGGCAAGCCGGACAGATCTGAATTGAACGCCGCTTCCATCGGAAACGATTTACGCGCCAAGACATACGCGCCGCGCCCAGGGTCCACAAAGGCGGTCCCGATCCCGGCTTCCGTTCCGGGCACATCCACCGGTGTCATCGTGCAACTGTCCAACGCGACACACACTTGTGTGTGGACAGCCGTCACAATGCCCCGCGCAACATACGCACGAAATGGTCGCCGTGATCAGCCGACATCCGCGAGAGAAACGGCCACTCGACCAATCCCAACCAGCGGTGAGGTGGCAGAATTAGTCAACGCCCCACAACCGCCACAAGTAAAACAGGTATCGAGGTCGCACGAGATACTCTATGTTTCAAGCGGTGCCGAGTTGAGAGTCCTCGGAAGTGGGCGACTGGCGAAGCCAAACCTTTTGCCGGTGTTCATCCCGTTCATGCCGTCGATGCCGTCCATCCCGAGCGCGTAGCCACGAGAAGCGTCAAGTTCGACTCCTACGCATCGGAGGCAGCTGTGGGGACGGAATTGACGGGACGCGCTTAAAAGAATACCCACTCGATTTCCCAACCCAGCATACAAATAAAGAGCAAGATCGTCCTGGTCTTGGCTCGGTCGCTCGTTGCTCATCACCAGCAGTTTCATCGACCTGCCACCTTCCTCCGTCTACCACCACGATGACCACGCCTACGGAGCAAGTCCCGCTGTCGGGTCTGCCGGCCAACACGCGCCCGGACAAGGCCATCCGCAACAATGGTCCTCTGGACCTCGCACTGGAACGCTGGCGCATCGTCGAGCTAGCGCAGGGGTGGCCGCTGTACCGCGACGCGCGAGAGTGGGAGAACTTCCGGTCCATCTTCCATCCCGATGGAGCCTACGTCTACACCACATGGACCGGCAAGACGCACATCAACGACTTTATCGAGGCTAGCAAAGCGAGCATGGAAGCAGGCGCCTTCATCATGCACCGCATCCACGGCACTTCCGTCGACTTGCTCGGAGACCGCGCCATCTGCAAGATGAAGGCCACCATCACCCAGCGCTTCGTGCTCGAGGGAGACATCGAAGTGGATGCCGAGTCCGATTGTCGCTTCTGCTTCTTCTTCCAGCGCTACACCGCCGCCGACGGCACGCCGAGCTGGGGCGCCAAGCTCGTCCGCCACTGGTACGAAAAGGACAAGCTCATCCCCGTCGACCCCCGAAAGGTGCCCGAGCTGGACGATCATCTGCTCGCCACCTTCCCCACCGGCTACCGCTACCTCGGCTACTGCCAAGAGATCTCGATGAAGGGCAAGTCCGATTCCCCGCTCAAGGTCAAGCGAGACATGCCCGGACATCGCGGGGCCGAGCACGACGCCCTCCTCCGCGCCGCAAAGACATGGCTCGATGGCGGTCTGCCGGATGACCTCAAGTGAACCATTGCTCATGCCCAAGGCAATCGAGACATGCACGAATCAATAGAGGATGAGATTGTTGAGTGTTGATCGGTGTGGCGTTACAAGGCAGCTACGAGCGACTTCACGCCTCCGGCAATAGACCAGGCCGAGTAGCCGGCATCGCGGGCAATCGAGGTGACAATACGCGATGTGCTGCCCGTGTGGCAGAGAAAGACCAAGTCGAGCTCTGCGACATCAGAACCAACAAGGTGCGCACGCAGATCAGCTGGCAAGCCCTCGTGCTCTTTCGAGAAGAGAGGCTTGAGCTCGAGCCACTGGGCGCGCAGCACCCGTGCATCCGAAAAGGGACACGTGTCCTTGTGCGCAGAGAGCGAATCGAGAGGCACCGAGAAGATCGGATGCACCAAGGCCAAGGGCTGGCATTCGGTTTGATCACGCAGGTCGATGAAGACGGGGACAGCGTCTGATTTCGACGAGTGAGAGTCCGATGAGATGGACGACGCATCTGTGACAGAGTCAAAGATCGAGCCCAGCGAGGTTGACCTGCTGCTAAGCGAAGGCGCCACGGACACGAGCGAGTCTTCAGCATGGATGGCCGCTTCGAAGAGCTTGTCCGCGTGCTCCCTTTCGTACACGTCCGATCCAGTCTCCAATACACTGTTTGACCTGACGAGCCCGAAACGAGAGATGGCATCCGCGGCATCCAGCTCCCAGGCGTCATCGTAGCGGTGGGTATCGACGTCGAGAAGGATGTCGTCATCTATCGACTCGAATTCCGAGGCGTCCACCTTGTTCCAGTACTCGTCTATGTACTGGTATGGACCGTCGCAGCAGATGAACACGGCGTTGATCAGCCCATCGCCGCGCGTCGGGTGGCGGAGCGAGTCCAGTCGCCCCTCTTCTTTGTATCGGCCCAAGTGCTGGTGTAGTCCTTGCAGATTGAAGCCCGAAGAAGGACCGACGAGAAGACCATGGCGGCACAGCTTCAGACTGAGCGTGTAGGCGTCTCGACTGCCAACCCACTCCATCGCATCGATGCTCTCCCTCCAAGGAAAGGTGACGGGTGCCAGGAGAGCCTCGGAGCGTGGACCGGGAACACGGTCGCCAGGCTGCGTCGTCACTCCGACTCGATGCACGTGCGGCTGCAGTTTCTTGATGGCAAGTCCCGTTCCTGTCATGGTTCCCGAAGTGCCCATCCCACTGTATTGTCGATGTTATCAGCGATCTCGTACACTCATATTCTTGGGGCAATGAGCGACACTTACGCTACCAAGATGTCGAGCTCGTGGCCAAGTTGGCGATCAAGCTGGGTGGCGGTCCACTGGGCATGCGCTTGCCAGTTGGCTTCGTTTTCGTACTGGTTAGGGTTGTACCAGCCATTCTTCTTGCCGTGTTCCGCTGCGGCACAGATTCCTCCGCGTACATCGGCTGGCTCTGGCTGCGACGGTCCCCCAAAGACACGGAGCTTCAGACCAAAGAAACGCATGAGATCAAGCTTGGCCTTTGAAGTCTGTACAAAACAATCGAGAGCGTGTGAGCATGGTCGTGCTGGACGGGGCTAGTATCGTTTGGGTCAGGAGAGCTCACCTTGTTGGACAGGTAGGCGGTGACACCGTCGAGGCCAAAAATGTTGGCGATGATGGCGAGCGAGATGACAGTGGATCCGCTAGAGTATTCTACAATGTTTGACACTGAAGGCTGCTCTCCTTTGCTGTCACTACTCAATCCAGCGTCAAGGCCGGCTTGACGGAGCATATTGAGGGCGGGAAGGCTCTTGACATTCTTGGCGGGCAGATCCGAGTGCAGCTTGGCAAAGATGCGTACGCCGTCCTGATAGAATGGGTTGAGAGAGGATGGGATTTCGACAAGCGGCGTTGCTACGTTCTTGTCTGGATCGTAGAACTTGTTTTGGCAGAAACGAAGGCAAAGACAACAGCGACATTAGCATAGGGGTGGATCAAAGAGGGGGACGTCGAGCTGAGCTTACGTCGTGTAGAGATCTGGGCCCGCGAAAGACATTCTTGATGTCTCCTGGTAGAGCCATGCTTGTTTCCGTCGCCTTCGATCGTCACTATATTGAGCATGCTGAGAACAACTTTGTCGGCAGAAAAAAGCGAGGGGCCTTTATACCATGATCTAAACAAGATCTTCTCGCCGCTCAGAGCAACATCAAAAATGGGGAGAGCGAGCCCGCTCCCATCTCGAATGCAGATCTGACCCAAATGTGCGGTGCAAGCAAACAAAGACATCATTCGCCGCCGACGAGCAGGTCACAGGCGAGTGCCATATTGACCGAGTGAAAAAGGCTCCGAGAAGGTACTCACCCACTGGAGTCATCTACCTCAGCGGTGCTCGGCTGCTTCTTGCCGACTTGGCATCTATGAAGGTTCCGAGGTAGTGGGTCGGTGCGCTCTCCGTCGTTGTCGAGCTGCGGCTGTCGATGGAAGAAAAGGATCCGGAATTTGCTGCCATGCCACAACCCTAGCCGTTAGCCGAGCCTTAGCGCGCTGCATGGCAAATTGCACGCTAAAATTACGCAGTAACGGACAGCCATTTTATTTTAGCCGACCCCACTTTCATCGAGAAAAGGAAGGTGAAAGGCGCCGAAGGGCTTCATAGCCCATCGAAGCCCTAGCCCACCGTGATCCGAAGGCAGAGTCGGGGCAGAGAGCAGCCTCTGGTGTCATAACGGGCGACACATTGACATTCGCGAAGAATCTCGCTCAGACGTCTCGCTGGCACGTCTTTGCGCCTCATTGTCGCCACCAACACCACCGACGCATCCATCCGACATCCACCACAACCACCATCATAATGTCGGCCAGCGCATCAGAGACGGCATCAACGACGATGCCTCCAGAGACGTCCGAACAGTTTCCAGCAGCTTCCTCGTCTAGCAGTGCTCATGAGGGCGACGAGAAGAAGAGAGAGCACAATTTCAACGAGCAGACCTTTTACGTGCCGCGCAAGCAGATCGTCGCCATCTTTCTCACTCTCGGGCTCATCGACTTGATCGCGTTGATGGACCAGACTACGCTTGCTGCCTCGTTGCCCATCATCGGCGAGAAGCTACATGCTGGATCGCAGACCAGCCTGATCTCTTCTGCCTACTTTATCACCTCGACCGCGTTCCAGCTCCTCTATGGCCGCATCTCGGATATTGTGGGGCGCAAACCTCTCTTGCTTGCACTCCTCGCACTCTTTTTCGTCGGATCGCTGGGCTCCTCCCTCGCCGATACATACGCCATACTGATCCTCTTCCGTGCCATCGTCGGTATAGCAGGCGGTGGCATCATGACCGTGGCCCAGATCATTGTCTCGGACGTGGTCTCCCTTCGAGAGCGAGGCAAGTATCAAGGCATTCTCGGAGCACTCGTGGCCGTTGCGAACGGCATAGGACCCGTCGTCGGCGGCGCGCTGACTACGCGGACCGAGAACACCGGAGGCTGGCGTAACATTTTCCGCCTCAGTCTTCCCACCTCGGCGGCCGGCATTATCGGCGTCCTCATCTTTATGCCTCTGAAAAAGGTCGATGGTGACTGGAGAGCCAAGGCACGCGCGATCGACTACCTCGGCGCGTTTCTCTCCCTCGCCGCTTCCACATTAATCGTGCTCGGATTCACCTGGGCTGGCGGAAGGTACGAGTGGACCTCCGTCCAAGTTCTGGCCCCGCTCTTTGTCGGCCTCGCCACCGCCATCCTCTTCTGTCTTTGGCAGTACAAGGGAGACAAGCCCTCGCGCCCCGCTCTCATGCCCCGTAAGTACTCTTCGCGCGCGTCAAGAAAGAAAGACGAAGCAAATGCTGACAGCTCATTCGTGCTCATTCGTAGTATACATGTTTACAAATGCAACCGTCTGCGGTGCCTGCATTACACAATTCATCAACGGCTGGCTCTTTGTGAGTCAGGTCTACATGATACCACAGTTCTACCAGGCCGTATACGGCTACGACGCCACAAAGGCCGGACTCATGCTCATCCCCCTGACCGTATCCCAGAGTGAGTGCTCCAAGCTACGCTACGAGCGATGCGCATTCTAAAAGCTGAACTCTTCCCGCAGCCATCACGTCGACCATATCGGGCCTCTTGATCACCTGGACCGGTCGCTACCGAGAGCTGCTCCTCTTGGGATGGACTCTTTGGCCGACAGGTCTAGGGCTGGTTTCAACGCTCAACCAGCACTCGGGCATGGCCAAGCAGATCGGATTCTCTCTTTTGACGGGCGTGGGCGTCGGATTGACGCTGCAACCATCTCTGATCGCCATTCAAGGCGCGGTACCACGCAAAACGATGGCGGTGGTGACCGCGACACGCAACTTTGTACGAAACCTCGGTGGCGCGATCGGCCTCGCCCTCTGCGGTACTGTCGTTTCTTTGTACCTGCGATCCGAGCCGAACGATCCCCTGCGAGCAAATCAGCGCGGCTTTCGTACCGTTTTTCTCATCCTAGCCAGCCTCGGGGCCGCAGGATTGGTCGCCGCCGCGCTGCTTCTTAAGCAGTCGAGCGTCGAAAGACACGACGATGAGCTGCTACGCCAGCAGGCCAAGCATGAACTTCAACAGAGGAAATAAGGAAAAGGACCGATTGTCGAGGCAACCCGGCGGGGCTACCGCTGCGACAGTAGTTAGCCGGACGGGGGCACTTGACATGCGCGCAGCGCCCTTTACCAGTTGCAACCTGAATTCAGGGCCATGCGTGTCGTGTCGCCTTGCGTCCTCTTTTGCATTTGTCCGTACATCACAACAGACCTTTCGCGATCCATCATCATGCAACTCGTAGCAGATCAACCTCGTAGCTGCATACAAGCACGTTCGTAGCTGCGCCCAATCAATCTCGCATTCTTCAGCTTATCAGCCCCGCCTTCTGAGTAGACCCGGTGGGCGAGGGTCGGGTCCCGGATACTGCTGCGGTGGTCGACGTAAAGCTGCATAAGGGCTCGAGTGCCGACAACGCGGGAGGGGCCATGAAATATGCTGGGACGAGCGAGCTGCCCTGAGTAACCTTGCAACGACTGAACGACAAACTTTTACTATGACCTTGACCAAGCAGCGGATGCATTGCAAAGACACTTGTGACCGTACAATCTCCCAAGACCCTCGCTAGGGCCGAGCCAGTCAATGGAACAGCGTTCGTCGTGGTGGTGGAGATATCAACGGGTGGGTCCAGCTCGAAATTGCAGTACACCATGGTGTGATCATGCTGTGCCTGCGAGATTGGGGTGCCTTCGACACGTCGCGTGGTGTGGTAGAAGCTGATATAGTCGAGTGTAGAGGTATCGCTGCCGACCTGCTCATTGCATTCTTCAAGATCTCGGCTTGCGCTTGTTACGAGCTCAGTAATATCTGCGAAGATGTTGAGCCGTTCGCGATTGATCATGTACTTGACGGATGCAGTCGGATAGGCGGTCGAGTTGACGCAGTCAAAGAAGCGAGCAAGGCCAAAAGATGAGATGGGCAAGGGGAACAGGCGTGTCTCGCGCGATGAAGATGCCGATGCTGCAACGCAGAGGTGGACGAGTGCGCAAGCGAGCACATCGAGTGCGTAGTAGATGGACGCCATCGTGGCGAATGTCGGTGCAGTGGGAAGCGCAACTGGAAAGGAACGCGGTGGCGGTGGTAGGAAAGCAGGATGCGAGTTCGAAAGCGCATTGCTTGCTGGCTTTGGTCTGTGCGCACCTCACACTTGCGCGAGAGATCCAACCTTAATGCTCGCCATCGCGCGGATCGCCGAGACTACTTATCGTGTCTGCATACCAAGGCTCGCAATTCTGCCCCAATGCAGGCATTTGATCTCGCATGCTCATGTACGTAATCTCCGATAGAAGACATGAGTAGATCACCCTCTCGAGCACCTGTGGTACGGCGATGCGGCCTCTCGAATACTATCTGCTTTGCTCAACGACACTCTAAAGCGCTGAAAGTCTTCGTTGCCTTTATTTGGGATGACATACTACAAGGCAGTCGCTGCATTGCGCGCGTCTCGATAGACACTCTAATCCATCCATTCGTCACGAGGTTGATGCGGATGGCGTCAAACCCAGCGGATGCCCATGCGTGTTGCGCGATTCATTCCAGCCGAGCAAGAAGCAGATCCAATATGAGACCCGAGCGTGTTCCAGTGGTCGGGGCGCTCCGCAGTTATCCAGGTCATATCATCGTCGCGGACTCCAACTCACAGGGGTTAGGGTTAGGGTTACAATGGTCCCCTTGAGCGTTGGCTTGGAAACATAGAATCTGTCTTAATGGAAGTTGTAAAGGAACCTATTGAGAAGGTGTATGCAGAAACTTGTGGTACCGCGTTCTAAGGTTGCAGAGCTATGAGCCAATAAAGTTTGCCTGCTGAGGGTACCCAAAGTTCAACCTGGAACAACTTTGGTTGACCAGGGTGAACCTGAGTCAAGGCGGGTTGGGAGGGTGGGTCAACCTGGGGTCAAGGGTACCATAGGGGGGGTTGATCCCCTCTTGAGGGGGGGTTGTTTCTTGGTGAACGGGGGTCAACTTAGGGTTAGGGTTAGGGTTAGGGTTAGGGTTAGGGTTAGGGTTAGGGTTAGGGTTAGGGTTAGGGTTAGGGTTAGGGTTAGG